>NW_016690455.1:910008-937508 GCF_001604755.1 Lepidothrix coronata
TGGACATCACAGTAGTGAAGAAGTGAGGACAATAGAGAAAGAAGTTAGACTCTGGCCCTTAATCATGATTAGTCTTTGCAACTGAAATTTAGTTGAGGAGAGAGTTTGAGGAGAGAGAGATGACAGATTGTAATTTGATAATCTAAAAGTCACTCAGCATTAACCTCTCTGGTGTCTTGTTTCTTTTGTCAACAGCCTTCTGAAATTAAGTTTCTAAATGCAATAAATTTGGCCAGCATACTACACAGAGTGATGGTGTCCTTCAATTCTCCTCTGAGTATTCTGAGCTCAAGCAGTGAGACATCAGGTGGAACTCTAGTGCTGTAAAGTTATGAGTCAGATACCCAAAACATAAGTGCTTTTTAACACTCAGGCAAACTTTCTCTTTTTCATAGCCTAAGGCATTTTATCCTTGAAAAAAAAAATTCACATGACATTTTCAAACTTTACTTTATAGCCGTGAAGATTAAAAAGCTCCCTTTTTTTCTAATGAAAGTTGATATTCTTACATAATACCCTTCCATGAGTCAAACATTTAAAGAAACACCAAATATCTCAGTGCTTTCAGTGCAGTCGTGTGTTGGCAGGATAACACATGTAAGATTAATAAATTCTGGGCTAAAAACAATGTGATTGAGTCTTGACGATGACACTGTAACTTTCTGAGCTGAAGGTTTGAAATAGGACAGCTCTCCAGAGGATGGCTAAGAGCTGTGCAGGAAGGGGATGTGCTTAGACATGGCTCTGGGTCCTCAGGGAACAGCCACTACCTGGCACCTGAATGTAACGTGTTGGCTTTGAGCTGATGAATACTAAAATCCAGTGACATCTGTGGTGAGTCATGGACAGTGAAGTTCAAGCCTTCTTTGTTTTAGGTGCAGGTTAATTGGAGCCCATCCTAGCTAAAGGAAGCAGAAACACACATTTCTGGGAGCTTTGTGAGACTGTAAAATTGCTGCAGTCCTTCGCTCCCCCCATGATGAGGTGGGATGAGGTGAACACAAAAAACACAAAATCCCTAATGATACTGGCTATGAAAAGTGAAGAACTGGGTTGACATGGGATTAAATGATTCAGTGTATCTCTGCAAAAACTTCCCCATGGTGATTCCTCAAGAGCCATCGCCCAAAGGCAAAACATCCTCTGGCCAGAAGTTGGAGCTGAACTGGTTGTAGCAATCTGACCTTTTTTTTGAGATGTGTTCTGATAGTAGGAAAGAAGGTGAGATTCAAGGTAATTTTTACCAATATAAGAGAGCAAACTCATGCTTAAGGTGAACCAACTTTGAGGTTCATTTTCAGATTCAGGTCCCTATTACTGTGAGAAAAAGTACTATGAAGCAAAAGAGTCCCCTGAGGTTAATCATTACCCCATGTACCTTTCTAAACAGAGACCTGTGCTAATTAAGGAATCAAACCATAATTCTTCTAGGAAAAACTGAATTTGTTGATATGCTTTGGAATAATATAATAGTACATCTCTTATGCTAGGAGCATTATTTATCTGCAAAGGCTTCATAAGACTTCTCTGAGGCTGGTTGCTAAAGACAGGTATTCCAATCCATGTTTTATAGATGGGTACAAAACTGAAGCTCAAAGAGTATAAATGAATAGCCTAAGATCACCAGCCAGAATGCTGCTCCTAAATTTTTCCTATCAATTTACAGTTCTTAATTTTACTACTAAGGAACAGATCCCATGATTAGTTTTCAAACACTTGTGAAACACTTTCAAATAGAGGAAAAGAAAAATATATTTATATAGAGAGGAAAAGAAAAATATATATTATTCTAATGAGGTTGTGGGATTTCTTTCTGGTTTGGTATATAGGAGGCGTAAACAAGGATGTACAAGCCTTCCTGCCTTACTTAACCTTGCCTAGTAAATAGCTGGGCAAATTCTGCATTTCCTTCTCCTTTGCTTAGAAATCCATTTTCTCATATAAACCTGGTATGTTTATTGATTAGAGGTTTTTGTAGATGGCATATATTTTTTTCCTATCTGAATAAAATGTCTTGGTATTTAATTGAATATTATAAATAAAAGAATATATTTAGAAGCTTAAAAGTACATACCCTAAATATATTTTTTTCATCTACACTCAGAAACTGATTTATTAGACAGGGCATATAAATTCTCCTATATTAATCTTTTAGCAGGTCTTCCATAATAAATTATAACACATCAATATAGGACAGAACAATAGAATATCTCCTGGTTGGATTTTGGGTAAAGGTTTGTGTAGATTCTTCCAGAGACTCTTGGCTGACATCTACTGGAGGTTAAACAATTTAAAAACAAAAAGCATTTGGCAACTAGGAAAAACAAAGCATTTAAAAAAATAATTGAATGATGTTTTCTTCACCATATGTCATTATTGGTAATAGAGTCCAAACATTATAAAAAGTGTCCCATATTTATCAGCTTGACTTCAAATTCATGACACATTTCAAAACATATTTTTTAATGAAAACTGTGGTTTTCAAATATTCATGTCTTCAGGAGATGAAACTTAAAGAAAAACAGACTTTTAATAAAATCAGGAGAGTTGGCAGTATGCACTCGCCAAGGCAGATAAAATGGAGAAATATCACTCCAGGGTGAAAGTGAGCCCATAACAATGTGGCCCTGTCAAGGATGTGCCTATTTCTTTTCATCTCTGATAACAGGAACGTTGCATGCAGATTTTTATTGAATTTTCTTTTCATAGACTTTCTTTCAGAAATAAATCATATCATGTCACTCATATTCTCAGGTACATGTTTCAAATGCACAGTTAATATCCAGTCCCAGTTAAAGCCATTGACATTTAAAAAAGTTACAGACTTCCAGAAATATATGAAATTTTGTAAATAAGATTAGGTTTTGTAATCTGAAGCTGAATACCAGTTAAATTAAATTAAATACTCTTTTAATGTCAGTGTTTGTAGTAATTCTACATTGTATCATACTTTAAGTAGTGTCACTTTGCCATTATTACAATTTTCAAGGTATCACACCAAAGGTAATTTTGATTGCTTTGTATTTCTTGTTACATGTTCTTCTCACACATATGTAAGTTTAAGTTTTTGTGTGTCTGTGTGTATGTAGATAAAAATTTCAAATTCAAGAATGCAAATCCAAGCACATTTTCTGAGTTTGGTGGAGAATTTCCTTAGATTCTTAAAGAAATGTGTCAAAAAGTCTCATACACATTTTGGACTGCACACAACAGTGCAGAGCATGCAGTGAATAAGTCAAAAATCAGAAGGGAGAATTCTGTGTGTCCTTTATTGGCTATTTAATTATGGCAACCAAAATTAATCATTGCATTTTAGGCAAACTACTTGCAGCAGTAATATAAGCAGTGTAGGAGAACAATAGATGCCTCTTTGTTACATTTCTAACCATCATCACAGAAAATCAATTTGAGTAGGAAATCCCTATTTGTCTTTTATTCACCCGAGCAACAGACAGTCATGCCATGGGCCTGGGATTTGCATTTTGAACTTTTTGTATATCAGAATAAAAATACCTCAAACTTCAGTTAGGCACCACAAAAATTATTAACAAATAACCTGCAATTTTTTCAAACTTAAATTCACCCAATAAACTCTTGAGCCATTGTTTTCAAGCTTTTTTCTTTCCCTAATGGAAGTTATTATCTTCATATTCACTTTCATAACTAATCACTCCAGTACGTACATGCAATTTCCTGTGGTTTATTATAAATTCCAGAAGGCAACTCTGTTGTTCAATGTTACTACAAAGTGTACAACTTTTTTTATTACCAGGACAAAGTAATTTTGGGGACAGATTACCCTTTCCCACTTGGGGAACTGGAACCTGGAAAATTGATTGATTCGATGGACGATTTTGACCATAAACTGAAGGTATGATCTTTACGTTAGAGGGGTTTTTTCCCTCTCTAGTTTGAGACATGAGATAGAACACTGAAAACTCAGTGTAGTACACTGATTTCTGCAGAGACTGGAAGAGGCCCTCTGCTCTCGTTGCAGCAGTTCCTTTTAAAGCACAAGTGAAAGTATTTGAGTTAAATATGAGTTAAGCACAAGCATATATATGTGTTTTGTTTTTACAGGATAAACTCAAGGCTGGAAATGCTCTGGAATTTTTGGGTCTTAGCAGAAAACAATTTGAATAATTATGAAGATACTAAAGAGGGTAAACTATGGAAACAGTGCTGGATCCTTAGGGATGCTTCTGTTGGCATGTGCAATTGTACAGGTGAAAAAGAAATTTGACAAGCATCTAACAGTCTCTCATAGGTACTGGAAATGAGTATGCACAGGTATTGCTGTGCATTTGAGGATTTAGGCTGTTTAAACAATTCTGAAATCCCTGCTTTCATAATAAAGGAGAGATTGCAACTTTTGCAGTTGTAATAAGAATCTCTGAATTATAATGAATGCCATGTTATTAGGACTTGATTCTCAGGAAGGAAAGAGCTGAGAAAACTATATAGCCATTACATTTCAGTCTTTGTTATGAGCAATAAACAGAATTTGAAAGAATCTTAAAACAGAATTTAATCAGAACTTTGTTGATGCCCAATAAAAGGCAACACTTGTCTGTATCCACTGCTGGGAAGTGCATCATGTCACACTCAGCTCAGCACTACAAGGGTGTGCACTGATGCTTTGTCAGTGTTGTGACAGGATGAAAAAGTCTGTGTGGGGAACGTTACATTTCAGCTGCCACCTACACCACTGGCAACTTATTCATCAGAAACAATCTGGACAATATGGTTGTAGGTGCAGAAATAATGTATTTTGTGTGGGTAATACTTGATATGTCACTGTCACTATCAAAATAAATACTAGTGTTTAGCAACAGTATGGTTTAATGTTCTTTCTATTCCTTAAAAAATACTTCCTAAAGTAAGGTTGGATACTTTAAATGTTGAAGTGTTATTGCTCTAATTAGATTGAGTCCTGATATAAGAATGGGAAGATGGCTTACTCTATAGCCTATTGATTGAAATGGGTTTTCATTATTATCCAGTGAGTGCACAGGCATCCTCCTCCCAGGAGGATTTTATACCGGACAGAAAAACGTGGATGAGCACTTACAGTCTTTGTTCTTATGGGAACATTTGCTGGCTACCTGTGGTGTCACCATTCTTCTGTTTAGGCTTTAGAACACTTCAGGCAAAATAGTATTAGACAGCAGTTTTTTTTAGCTCTGGCCAAAACTGCCACAAGCTCAACCTGAAGGATGCTGAGCATCAGCAATTCCTGCTGATACCAGCTTCTGCTGGACTACAAGGAAGGCTCTGTCCTTCTTTAGTGTCAAACCCACCAAAAAAACAAAGGTGGTTTGTGCAGGTTCATTTTGTTTTCCTTGAGTGCTGGTTTTGGCTGGGGTAGAATTAGTTTTCTTCACAGTAGCTGGTATGGGGCTGTGGTTTGGATTTGTGCTGGAAACAGTGTTGATAACACAGGGTTGTTTCACTACTGCCGAGCAAAGATTACACAGAGCCAAGGCTTTTTCTGCTCCTCAGCCCACCAGCAAGGGGGCTAGAGGTGCACAGGATGTTTATATGCTCAGCATATAAACCTGGAGGAGCAGGAGAAAGGAGGGGAACATGTGGAGTGATGGTGTTCCTCTTCCCTAGTCCCCATCACATGTGATGGAGTCCAGATTTCCTAGGGATGGCTGAGCACCTGCCTGCCCATGGGGAGTGGGGAATGGATTCCCTGGTTTGCTTTGCTTACGTACATGGCTTTTGCTTTACCTGTTTAACTGTCTTTGTCTCAACCCACAGGTTTTCTCACTTTTACCCTTCCCATTCTCTGCCCCACCCCAGGGGTGAGCAAGTAGCTGCTGGGGCTGAGATGCCCTCTGGGGTTAAACCACTACACTGAGCTCTTCCATTTGGATTTTTACCATATTGTTCCTCCAAATATATTTCATAAAAGACTAGTGGACATCAGAAGCTGAAGTAGTCAGCAAGTCACCGGTTTAGAATACCAAGTTTTTATGTAAGACAAAAAGAAGACCTAGAAAATATCTCTAACAATATTTATTGTCCTCAGGTTCACAAGACTTCTGTTGACCTTTTTTATTTAAATAGCCACATACAAGCATTGAGCTACTTAAATATATGATTTTTCAATCAGATTGTTTTAATTAAATTTCAAAGTAGAAAGGCAACTTCGTTCTCATATAATCTTATTTCCCTTCAGTGTATATGACTCTCGCAGATGTTTAAATGGATTTAAGAGGAAAATACGCTGTGATTCTTCCAATACATTTTAATTGGATTAATTCTTCAATTTTTTATGAATGAAAAAAGTTAAGTTAGTGAGAATGCAATGTTACATCTTTGGGGACTAAGGTCTGAAATCTCTCCAATAGCAAGAACAGTATTTAATTACCTTAACCTGTGACTGAATGGGTGATTGCAGCACTCTGCATGGCAGTTAATTAATGTGCATACCCCGCATAAATCATATTCATTATGCACTGTCATTATTTAATGATATTCTATTTTTTCTCAATGTGTTAAGATTTTTAAGATAAGGATATGTATAATCTTCCCTACATTTTTCTTTTCATTAACAAAGCTAATGTAAAATTCTAATGACAGTCAGATGAGAACATTCTTAATTCTCCACCAACTACTGAAGAAATAATAAATGTAAGTTGAACATTCAAACTCCATGAGTTTTATACAGTGTTTTAAATAATGAGGTAAAACATTGTACTTTGATTTTTACAGACACAAAAATAGGAAGGCAAAGATCAGCTCCAAATTACAACAGGCGCTGTCACTGGTTGGGGACCTGGATCCACCTGGGAATGAGGTTGAGGCTTAACAATATCTGTGTAAAAGTAACATTTGGTACCATGTTTCATTTAAGGGTGAAATAGGAATGGGCAAAAGGTTTAGAAAGTGATCTTAATTCTTTAAGGCAGCTGATGTGTAACATGGGAGAAATTCGGACAAGTTGCTGTTTGTTACAATGTGAGCATATGCATCTTCTCCAAGTGTTGGAGAATAATTGACTTGCTGGAGCTGCTGATCTGGAAAGACACAAGGTATCACTAGACAGCTTCAGTTCTGCCTTTTTGGCACCAAATTCCTGAGAAATATTACCTGCATAAGTTAGATGCTTATATAGGTGTGTTTACCATACACACCATACACAGACCTGTGATGTGCCAGAGGCTTCTTCCTCCAGAGAGAGCCTGGAGTTTGATCTAGGCCAAATTGCTGGTTTATTACGACTGAAAAGCCAAATTGCTCATTTACTACCACTGACTTACCAGACTTCTCCCCTTCCCCTTCTTGCCCTCCTGAGGGAGCCGCCTCACACCACCATGGCCCCAAATACGGGCCAGAGGAGTGGCTCGAGAGCTGCTTCAGCAGCAGCAGCTGAATATGAGCCAATGTGTGCCCAGAAGGCTGAGAAGGCCAATAGAATCCTGGCTTGTATGAAAGACAGTGTGGCCAGCAGGACCAGGGCAGTGATTGTCTCCCTGAACTCAGCACTGGTGGAGCCACACATTGTGTACCTACGTCCAGTGCTGGGCCCCTCACTTTAGAAAGGACCTTGAAGTGCTGGAGCAAGTCCAGTGAAGGGCAACAAGGCTTGTGAAAGGTCTAGAAAACATGCTTGATGAGGAACAGCTGGGAGAGCTGGGGGTATTTAGCCTGCAGAAGAGGAGGGTTAGTAGGGTTTTCATTGCTCACTGCAACTCCCTGATGGGAGGTTGTAGTGAGGTGGGATTTGGTCTCTTCTGCCAAGCTTACAGTGAGAGGACCAGAGGAAATTCAAATTAGATATCTGAAAAAAATTGTCACTGGTCAGGTGGTCAGGCATTGGAATAGGTTGCCCAGGAAAGTGGTGGAGACACCATCCCTGGAGGTGTTTAAGAGGAATCTGGCTCTGGCCTGGGTGATGTGGTTTTGTGGTTTAAGGGTTACAGCAGCAGTGCTGGGCTGGTGATCTTAAAGGTCTCTTCCATTCTTGACAATTCTATGATTCCATGACTGTTGCTGATTTTAGAAGCTCTCTAAACACAGAATCTAGTTTAGAAAGGAGACAGTGTTTCTTCTGTACAAGGTGCAAGATGGAGATGTACACAAATCAAGCACACCAATTATCAAGACTTTGAACTATTCATATTTTCAGCAAAAGAAGGAATTAGTGTTCATTGGCTACAAGTTATATAGTTCTCTTATAAATCAGTATTCTATCTTCCACTGGTTAATGATTCTCTCTCTGCTTATGCTCATTATTCCACATGCTGAGACTTTTTCTTCTTTTGGGTCGATGGGTCTCTTGGGTCTGTGAGTTGGTGGTCACAGATCTCCCCCTGCCGGAATTACCTTGTACCCCATTGGAGCTGATTTCAGCACAGTTGCTGAGCTGGGTTTACCAGTTTCTTCCTTATCTGGGGAGTTCTGCCAGCTGTCTTTGTGGCCCATAAATTCTGCATTCTTTGTGCCCAATATCAGGGGTACATCCTTCCTCCCAAGCTTTGTTAACCCACCCCTGGGTCTGAGGTCATTGAAGTACCTCAAGCTCTAAACTTTAACAAGGCAATTCCACCAAGTAATTTCTTTTTCCAACACCTGGACATCACTTAGAGCTTGTTATCTTTTGTTTTGATGTTGAGGTTTAGAGATGTAACAAGGACTGATGGTATTTGCAATGGAACGTACCATAGAATTTACAAATAGCTAAAGCAAGTGATTTAAAGGCACTAACCAAGCACTACCCAGTTACTTCATAACCAAGGGAATTGTTTTGAAGAAGTTATTAAGGAGGTCACTTAGAACACTGGGGGCTTGAGACAGAAGACCAGCAAAGACCCCCTATGAAGCCTCTCTGAGACCTTGCGAGGATATATATATATAATAGATGTTGGGAAATGTCATGAATATGTAACGGGAACATGGAGAAGGAAAAAGGCAAAATTGTGTAACGTTGACATATAAACTGTAGCAGTGGCACCTCGGTGTGCATTTTGGCTAAATGATGACCAACGCACCCAACGTCTTGACCTACTCACAAATGGGAGTCTTAGAGGTTTCCTTTTAACCACCACTTTTAGGCGGGAGTTTCATGGGTTATGTCTCCCGTAGTGTTGATTAGGCTTGAAAGCATTTGTGGTGGGTTGACCTTGGCTGGATGCCAGGTGCCCACCCAGCCACTCTATCACTCCCCTTCCCAGCTGTAAAGGGGAGGGAGAGTAAGATGGAAAACAACTCGTGGGTTGGGATAAGGCAGTTTATTGAGCGAAAGCTTGCACGTGCAAAAGCAAAGCCAAAAATAATGTTTATCCTCTACTTCCATCAGCAGCGATGTCCGGACGCTTTCCCGAGAAGCAGGGCTTCAGCACGCATAGTGGTTCCTTAGCAGGCAGCCACTGGAGACAGTGAATGCCTGCCTTCCTGCTCCTTGCCTTAGCTTTTATATCTGAGCTGATGTCACACGGTACGGAATATCTCTTTGGTTTGGGTTGGGTCAGCTGGCCTGGTTGGGTCCCCTCGCCGGAGGAATGTTACCGTGCTGGTGCTGTGCTCGGCGGGAGCCAAAACACCGGTGTGTTATCTACGCCCTTCCAGCTGCCAATGCAAAGCACGGCATTGTGAGGGCTGCTGCGGGGGGAGTGAACTCCAGCTCAGCCAGACTCCAATACAGCATACAGAGATCAAACAGCAAAGAACGTGTTTTCTCAAGAACATTCCATATTTTGCAAGGACTCCGTGATTCCACGATTCCACGCCCCCACGCACCCTCAGCAGCCACGGCCACCCCCTCTCCCCGCCCCTCAGGACACGTGACCTGCGGGCGCGCGGCCGCTCTGCCGCGACACTCTATGGTAGCCGCGGGCGCGCGCGAGGCCGACGCTCTCGCGAGATCGGCGCGAGAGGCGGTGGCGGCGGCGGCGGCGGCGGCGGCGGCGGAGGTGTCATGGCGGCGGCGGGCGCGGGCTCCGCCGGGGCCGCGGCGCGGGGCGGCGGCGGCTCCTCGGCCGCGTCGCGCTGGTTCTTCAGTCGCGAGCAGCTGGAGAACACGCCCTCGCGGCGCTGCGGCGTGGAGGCCGACAAGGAGCTCTCGTACCGGCAGCAGGCGGCCAACCTCATCCAAGACATGGGCCAGCGCCTCAACGTGTATCCGAGCGGTGCCGGGCGGGACGCGCTCAGGGCGGCGGGGGACCCTTTCCCTCGGTGTGGGAGCCCCCCCTGAGACCCCTCCCGGGCTCCCACAGCCCCCGGCCGACGCTCCCGGGGGATGGAGCCGTGGCCTGAGGCACAGAATGGGAGGAGGAGCCTGCGGGGCCCCCGCGCCGCGCTCTTTGTCGGCGGGCGAGGGGCCCGGGGCTCCCACCGGCCCTGCCAGCTGCGGGTGGGTCCCTGGCTGCGGGTCTGGGCACTTATAAAGTAAAGCCCAGTGCCCGCAGACCCGTTTTCCACGAAACGGGCATCTCCTCCGTCGCCGTTCTTTAATGTGATTTTAAAAAGAGCGAGCCTAAACCCTCACAGTGCTTGCTGAAATAGTTGACTTGGAACGAAACAAAAGCACTTGAGACGGTGTTTCAGCGCATGTCGCTCATTGATGAGTTTTCATTCAGCGGGTGACTGGCGAGCCTGGTGTAGGAATCTACACATGGTCTGCGGAACAGATGGGAAGGATCCGTGTTAATATCGGTTAAGTGTGTGTTAATATCAGTTCAGTTCTGAAGTGTCCTTAATCCATTTTCGCCTGGAGACAGCGTGTTGAGAGCAGTGATTGATGTGGAAAGCCCATCGCCTTCAGATCTTGTAAACAGTTTTCTCAGTATGTAGTGTTTCCTTAATTTAATCTTCCAGCTCTCAGCTTACGATAAATACCGCAATTGTTTACATGCACAGGTTTTATATGCATCATTCCTTCACGAAATTTAATCGAAATGTAAGTATGATTTCATACGTGGTAATAATATGCCGGTAATTTTGTCAGTCTGACTGAGAAGTGTTGCATGCTGGAGTGTAACGTTTGGTTTGTTTACAGGAATTGTAGCTTCTTATCAGTGAATTAGAAGCAGCAATGATACTTCTTTTCAACTTTGAATTACCTTAACTAGGGGCAATTAGATTTTATCTTCTGCCATGGAAATGAAAAAAATAGTCACCCATCAGCAAGCACATTTCAGATGTGTGAAGAATGCATTGAGACGTTTTGGATGTGGCTGGTGCCTCTGTGCTGTAGTTTAAAAGGTTGATGTGTAGGAACGCACATTTTTCTTGATGAAGTCGGTGGAAGTGCTGGCATGGTGTGTCTTGTCAGTGATAATGTGGTCATGTGTGTATCCATATGGATTATGTGTCTGTTCCTGAAGCAGTGTAAATTCATTTAGCTAGTCTAGTCTTAAGTGGTGTGGTGATAAGTCATATCAGGCAAGAAAAATCTTTAAATCTGGTAAGAGAATGCCAGCTCTCCTGTTTTAACTAGTGACCTGAATATGCTGACTCTGAACACAGAATGTGTTATAAAGAACAGGATTCTTCAGTAAAAATACTGGCTGTGACTGAGGAATTCTGTAACAGGTATGGAACTTGAGGTAACAACCTGGAAATGTCAGTCCTCTTTTTTATGTCCGGTACTGGCTGCAATAGTTAGAAAAGTAATAATATAGTATTCTAGGTATTCTTGGGGTTTTTTGTTTGTTTGCTTTAAGCAAGAACATTTAATAATGATTGTGGTACATCACTAAATAGCGAGGATAAGTTTTCTTAGATCTTTTAATGACAAAATAAGCAGATGGAGACTGTGACAGGTGTTAGGTCTAGACCAGAGCAAACCTTGATCTACCAAGGGGTAAAATCATGCAAACTTTGCACTGTCTGGAGTTGGGGCAGGTACATACTGGGGTGCAGTGAGAGCCAACTCAGCTCTTTTGTCTGGCATGAATTTGTTTGCTGTCGTTGGCTGAACAAATAGGCATCTTATTTGGTGTTTATTTGGCAGGAAATACATATTTTAGAAGTGTATTACATTATTTTTTGTGCAAAATCTGAGATAAATTCAAACTTTCAGCAGCTTGTTACCAAAACTGCAGTGTTGATCCATATAAGCTCCTGTTTCTCCCCACTGTGTACCTGCCCATGTAACCTGTAGCTGGTGGAAGAGGAGCTGGTGAGGCATCCAAAGTTTTCTGTGGCTGTGGATGGGCTAGGCAGAGCTGCTTGGAATGGAGAGACGGCTCTGTGCAGAGCTGATTTATTTATATATAGACCTACATACCTCTTATATCACCTGTTAGAGTGTTCTGTCACCTGGTAATCTAGGATAGATTTAGGCAGCAAGAAGCTTTAGTTGCTGTGTTTGGTTTTTCACTGGATGCTGGTAAATGACAGTCACTTGGAACTGGAAGCACTGCAGTATTTGGATGTATAGTGCCCTTTATATGAAAACTATGCCTTAGGTTATACTTAAGAATGTTAACATTCACTGATAAGCTATGGCTGAATGCCATGGAAACTGTAACTGTTACAGGAGGGGGGGGAATGTATTGTTAAATTAATTCTCAGGTAATAGTATTCAAAGTTAAAGGCAAGTGCACTGCAGGTTTTTGCTCAGTATTCTTGCTGAACTCCTTTTTGTAATTCTCAATGAGTGTCAGGCCAGAGAGTGGCTTTGTGTGTGTGCTGATGGGCAAGTGCATTTTCTTACTCGCATTCCTGTGGGGTAATGGGGGTGGGCTCAGTGAATGGAGTCACTCTGCAAATACTCCCAAACCATCTGTCGGGTTCTCTGTAGGAAAAGCAAAAGCCAGGGACTGTAATAAATGCTTAATATCAAATCTCCAGAGTACTTGGCAAGCTAAAAAAGGTAACAGTATTCACCACTGCAAGAAGAAAATAACCCATAGAAATTAAGGTACTGGCAGTTTTGAAGCTAAGACCTAGCAAAAATATTCTATAGTGTAAGCAGTATGTCTCTAGTATTTCTTTGTTGTGTGCACAGGGTGCTGTTTATCCATGGCAAGAAGGAATCTGAAGGCTGGGGCTAGAAAATTAGATGGCCATTAGTCAGAATGCCTTATGATCTTCTGAGCTGAAAAAATGTAGCCTTTGTTTTATTGGTAGATTTATGGGTTTAGGCAACTAATAAGCACTTGTGTATTTATCATCATGTGTAATTGCCAGGTTATACAAATATAGATATGTCTTATATATGTCACATGCACTTAATTGTTAATAAACAGGCCTTCTAGTGGAAGCTCAGCTACTGAATGGCTATTGTCTTAATTCTTGTTTTTCCTTCAGTATATCTGTGGAGCCACAGGGGTGGGATCAACCAGTTAATGTGTTAATGTACTGCTCTGATGACCAAATGGCCCTTTTTTGGTGAAGTTGCTATGGGCTGGCAAGTCATCAATTGCTATGGATTGCCCACAAAGTACATGCAAAAGAGGTTTTGATGTTGCAATCAAAGCAGGTTAAGACCTTACAAGGTTGCTGTGCCCCAGTGATAGGGTGGAAACTTTACCAATTCGGGTGAGCAGAATTGGATGCCCCTGGCCGTGCAAATGACAGGAGTTACTATGAAACTCCTCAGCATTAGTACAAATTAATCTTTCAATGTTACTGTTGACCAGGGCACAGTAACTTTGGTTTTCTGAGTATAAAGTTGGTCAGTGTTAATACTGGGATGGGGATGGAGCTCACTGGCTTTTTATAGGCTGTACTGGCCTGGCTCTTATCCTTAAAATTATCTTGAAAATTTAAATTCTTCTGCAAATACTGTTTCTATAGTACTTGGTGTCTCATACTGTTATGTAGCAAATAGTTCTTTTGGATGCATATTCTTCAGTACACTGTGATTTGAAGAACAGAAAAGGGGGAAAAATCCTTGGTATGCTGGAAATGAGAGGTAAGGCATCCAAATGGTAGCTGTAGTTTTTAAATATAATCCTTGGAAATGCCATGTGGAATACCAAACAACCAGTTGAAAATATACGTGATGTCAAGGGGGTTTTGTGACATGCAATGAACTTAGTGAAGAGCCTAAAGAAGGCCGTATGAGGAATTTTTTTCCTTCAAGTGCAAGGTAGATGAGTTGTGTAGGAGGGTTTTGTGTCCCATCCTTCTCTATTCCCTTCCTGTCTCCTGTGCAAATTGTACAAACCATCTTGTACAAATCCCAGCATTAAACAGCTGACTTGACAGTTATGCAAAGTTCTGAAAACTTTCATAATACACTTCAGGCTTTAGTGAGGCTGTTTTGGATCCTTCAGTTCTGGTTTTAATCTTGCAATTTAACATATTTGCTGCTTTTAAGCAATACAAGCTCCTGCTTATAATAAAAAAAATCCCTGCAGCTCTTTGTGTTCGACTTTGAAAACCCTCTCATAGACTGGAACCACTTTTAATGTCTTAAGCTAAATTGTATCAAATCTAAAAACATACTAATATTGGCATTAAAAGGGAGAGGGAATCTCAGAAAACTATGTGCATGCTACGTGTATATTCTGAGATTTTTCTGAATGCCTTTGTTTTTACACTGTGTCTTGTATTTTGTAAGTGAAAAAGGACTTACAGCACATTTACCAATGAAACTTGCTGTTTAGTGCTCTTGGATTGTCTTAACAAGGCCCTTATGTTTTGGGATTTTTTTTCTCTTTCAGTGGGACTTGGTTTCTTAGATTCTCAGCTAGTAAAAAATTGGATTTAATTTCATAAGTCATGTCTCTTCTGAAGATATTTCTCCAAGTCTTAAAGACTATTTTGGGTGCATGGTAGAAAATTACTTTAAATTATTGTGGTTGATGTCAAATTAAGATGTTTATATATAGGAAGCTTATCGCTTTGTCAAATATGTATCTCTAATTTTGCCTTTTTGTTCTACTTTGCTTTTTTTTTGGCCATTTTGGGGAATTGGAAATGAATGAAAACACTGAAGTAACTTTGCCAGTTATACACTTAGCAGGGTGTGTCGTCTTCACTGGAGACTGCATGTGTGCCAAGTCTGAAATTTTATTAGGATGTCTATTTTCTGAATAAATACCAAGGAAGATAAAAATACTGACCTACTCAAAACTGGGAGTGAGAACCCTTGTCCTAAACAAGACAAATATCTGAACTCTTTGGCCGGAAGCCAACACTTCTTTTTGAAGGAAATAGATAATTGGGCTGTACAAAGATTTCCGATGAACCAGAGTTAAATGACAGTTAATCAGCTTGACTTAATTAGCCTCCAGAACTGTGTTTTATGTAAGGTCTTGGAGATCAGGAGTTGTGTGGAGACTTCTTGGCCAGAAGGGATCCATTTCAGTAAACTAGAAGATCTCCTGAAGTCAGGCTGATGAAGGTGCTTTTTTGGGATGAAGTAGAACCTTGGTGCAGTCAGACACAGAGTAACAGTGATTGACAATTTGCCAATGATTCAACTGTGTGGTCAGTGGTGACTTGGTTCAGAAATGCCTCTGGGAGATGTTTTCAGCCATGGAGATTGTTGGAGGTGGATTTTTCAGAAAGGTAAATTGTGACAATTCCACATATGAATAACTATACCCACAAACTGTACAGGAAGAGACCTGGGCTTATATGGGTGAGACAGCTGCACTTGAGAGAGCTTTGCCTGGGTTGTTGCATCCCTGGGCTGGAGTTTGTCTGCTCTATAAAATACCTTTCCATGCCATGTGTGTTGGGTTATACATGTGTGTGCTGCTGCACATCTTCTGCACTGCAGAGCTGTTGCTACTCTCCCTCTCTCAACTCCAGAAAGCCTTTCCATCATTTATTCATTTGTGAGGCTCAAGTTACAAGCTTCTTAAAAAGAAAACAGGGGTTTTTTTTCTCCCTTATAGAAGAATTTGTTCCTTCTGACTTGTTTTGGGTGGGTTGGGTTTTTCAGAGTGCTGGATTTCTCATGGCACACTTCTACTCATCAAAGGGTATCTCCTTCCCAGGGTGTCAGTTTTCAAGTCTGCCAACTTTAAAGTTTTTCTTAAGATCCAAGCAGGCATTTCAAAGTGATTTAAGGATGCAAAAAGTACTCCCTCAATACATTTGAAAGGTTCTAAAATTTAATCCCTTAATCAGTTTGTTGCAGTTTTCCATATATTGCAAATCTTTATGCCAAATGCTTCATTTCATGATAACAAAGGGCTGTGTGCTGATAAAAAGAAGGCAAAGCTGACTTTGGGAGAGGATGCCTCTTAGTCAGTCTAGTTCTGTTTGGGCACTGAATGAGAAATCCAATACCTGCACTACTTGCACCATGCAGTAATTAAATACTCAGCAAGCAGCTGCTTCAGTCTCTGAATAAATGCTTTATACAGGCTTAATTTTAACCATTTTAATCAGCTCACGTCTAGATGATTTCTACTGCCATTTTAATTCCTCTTTAACATGGGCAACTTTTGCATGCAAAGAGGACCTAATTCTTCAGTCTTTTGTGGTTTGCTGTGTTCTGTGTCTGCACACGTCTGTCCTTGTAGCTGACAACAGGCATCAAAACTTCTTCATAGCTCTCTCCTGGGTGATACTGAACTGCCAATGGGAGCTTTGCTGCCAGCTTATGACACCTAGAGTTTTATATAAAATTCATCTTAAAATGTAACATGTACTCTTTACTAACATTTGATATAACTGATGTTTTATGAATCCTTGTGCTTCGTTCTTCAGATACTGCTGGGTGTACAGTAAAGTTTCTAAGAATACATATGTATATATAAAGTTTCTTTTACTTACACAACCTGTGTTTATATAACAAGCTGTTTTTATTAAAGTTCTCTGCAAAGTTTCTCAGTCTTTAGGAGAATCAAATGCTGGCAGAACTTGTGATCAGCTGTTTTGACTTTTACTGAAAAGATGGTGTAATGACTCGCTCTGTGCAAGGAATTGGATGAACTTTCTCACAAAGTATATTTAACTTGAAACAGCCTGTTCTTGTGTGACTAACTCTTCTGGACCAAATTATTTTTTTTTATGTTGAACTAGAGTTAGTTTGACCTCAAACTTCTTACTCACAAATGTAATTTAGCATTTTGCTGCTCCTTCCCTGTGCTGCTGGGAGGATTACATCAGTTATAAAATAAAACATGACTAGTTATATTTTTGTTGCCTTGCATGACTTCAAAACTGGGGAAAAAAAAGCCACAAATACAACTTCTTAAACTTTTTCTATTTATTAGTTTAGACTCTCCATAAAAATTCAAGTCCTGCTTGTAAAAAGTTAAAAAATACTGATGTGTTTTTCTTCTTCAGATAATGTCTCCTACGGCATTGTTTTTGGCTGCAAAAGTGGAAGAACAGCCACGGAAACTTGAACATGTTATTAAAGTAGCAAATGCCTGTCTTCATCCTCAAGAGCCACAACTGGATACAAAGAGTGATGTAGGTGGAAGTCATGGTTTTAAAGATGATCAGATGACACTTCATCTTATGATCTGTGACACTGTCTCACTGGATTATTGCTGTCTGCAGTCTAGGAAAAAACCTTTTGTTTGTACACCATTTAAGTCTTTTGTATTACTTAATGCAGCATAATTAAAGACTGGTATTTGTTGTGAAACTTGAAGAGATTGCTCCATCTTGAAATTGCATTATTTTTAAGGCTTCCACACCTAGAGTAGAAGATTGGATGTTTAAATAAGAGGTTTCATATGTGGTTCCCTGAGTGACACAGTTTGTGCAGAGCTCTGAGTTCAGGACACTGTCTCTCAGGCAGAGGTTCACTGTGCCCTCTTGGCTACATGTGATATAGTTGTCAGCTGCTGCCTCTGCTGTGCATTGCTACTCCTTTCATTTGCCAAAGTTTGTACAGCTTCCACTTACTTTAGAGTTCACATTATCTTTCCTGAGCCACAGGTCAGCTGAGCATCTCCAGCTGTATTTTTAAAGTACTTGTAAGATGAATAACCTGCCCAGAGATACTCAAGTTGACTTGCACTGGGAAGCCTTTGTAATTCTCACCCTGTTGTGAATTGTCAGTTCTAACTGATGCTCTGGTGTTTCAAACAGGCAGCGTGTGATTGAAATTCTCGCACAAGGGATTGCTGCTCTTCACCTGTTTGCTTCTCTGTTTCAGGCTTACCTTCAACAAGCCCAAGAGCTGGTTATACTTGAAACAATAATGCTTCAAACTTTAGGTATGTCCTAAATATCTCCTGTGCAACCAACTTACTATGAAGGAGTAATGGGACCCGAGTAACTGGATTTTTGATGTGTTCTTGATACATTAGAATTTTACTGTTTTCGTGTATAACTTCTGACCTGCGAATTTAGTTTTGTATCAGCAGTTCTGCTGTGTTCACTTTGGAGAAAAAAAGGGGCATCTGTACTTAGGAAATAGATTTTCTGACAGTTTGAGTTAGAAATGTGTAGGCTTCCAAGTAGATTTTACTCTGAAGAAGTGATTACATTGATATTTCTTTGTGTAAGTTAACACATTACTCTGGGTTAGCAGTGTGTTAATCCTGAAACAACCCATTTAATGGTTCAGATGATTCCCAAATTTGAAATGGAATGTTCTGCTAAGAAATTCTTCTGACTTTAGAATACCTTAGAGACAATTCCTGCTAGCAGACCTGAGAACACAGACTTGCTCAGATATTCTTAAATACCACTTGGAGTATATTGTTTTTAAAAAAATAGCTCACAGTAGTGACCTAATTCTTCAGATAGTTTCATAAACAAAGAAGGGTTTTCTAAGTTACTAACCTACAAATTGACTTAATTTGTAATTTCTTAGCTGCAAATGGTTTTAAGTCCTAGAAATCAATAAAGTGCATGTGCACAACCACACGTCTGCATTGCAGTTTTTACTGACTTATTAATGTGCTAGAAACTATTCAGATATGTTCAACCTTCCCAGGTTATGTACGTGTGTATATATATATATGTATATATATATATATAGGCATTGAGTTATTTTCCTAATGGATCATGAAGTAGCTATACCATCTGCCATTCAAAAGTATGAAAAGGTGCAGAGTCAAAGGCAGTTAAATCCTGGTACTTGTTCTGCAGTACAAAAGTTTAGTATTTTAGGTCTGTGGAGAAGCATAAGGGGTTTGGGTTTTTATTTTACAGATGCAAATGTATAATTCTAAAATGTATTTGTAACTCTTCAGGTTTTGAGATTACCATTGAACATCCACACACAGATGTTGTGAAATGTACACAGTTAGTGAGAGGTCAGTGACTTTTAACCACTTCTGTAAGTCCTTTTTTACTTTTCTAGTAAAATTTTAAAGTGATGTTATTTGTGTAATGTGATCTTCACCAACTGTGTTATCCAAAGAGTATGTTTAAAGCTAGTTACTAAAAGCTTGATCTTAACCTTTAGAGATTAAGATAAAGAGTCCAGTCCTCTATCCTTCATAACTTTTTTGTCTTCTTGTAAGATTTGATTTTAACAATACCTGTTCCACGTGTTCTCAAGGGACAGAAGCAGTCAGTAGTTGAGAAGTGGTTGGCCAGCTGCTTACTATTGTTCTGAGCTGATTATTTTCACTCTGAAGTTGTTCTACCAAGTGAAGTTTAGGCTGCCTGTTGGCTGATGGCTGATGGTAGTTTTTTTGTCTTAGCGAATCTTTTTAGGTAATGAACTGAGGGGTAAAGAGAGTGCATGGCAAGTCTGCTGTCACATGCAAATACTTAGAAATGTGACTAATTGTTTTTCTGGAGCCTGGTGTACTTGTTTTGGATGGTAGCACAAAACCCCAAACCTTTGGTTAAACATATCTAACTTGTATGCAGCTTAATGTGACTGGCAAGAAACCTCTTTTTTCTTTAATATTTTTGTGGCTTTTCGGCACACCTTCTTTAATTCTTAAATTGGTTTCCTTTGGAGCTTTAAAAAAAAAAAATTTAAAAATCCTCTCATAAGATAGAGGATGAAAAAAAATCAGGAATCAGTTGTAAAAACACCTAAAATAAGCTTTTCACTTTAATTATGTTCCTTAAGTAAAAAGTGTCTGGAAATGATTAGACCATGGCTTTTAGTGTTTAGTGCTTGGCTGGTTTTGCAGTGAAAAATGCAAAGTTAAGTGCTCCAAAGTTTTTGGTGGGTTTTTTTTCCTTCTATAAAATATACAAAAGTTAGTTACAACTTAATAATGTTAACCAGGTTTGTTTGTAACTCTGGAATTAATGGTGTTCTTTGAAGAGAGAGTATCTCCTATTTTCAAGTAACTTAGTGGTGCAGTGTCTTCAGAGTCTGAGTAGGGCTGGTGCTGTAATTTATTTGCATATAAAGTACCTTTATTGCTGTTCTTGCTATAGGATAATGATTCTCTGCTTTCTGTCCAGATTTGGCTGTGACTTGGTGCATGGGTGTCATTACACCTAAAGCTGCATCAGCAGCTCTGTAGGGTTTGGCTTTGGGTTTTCTTGGTCAGCATAAACGTGGGCACATTTCAGTGTTTTGTGGGAGCCTCTGTGCTTCTGCTCAGTGTGTGGGGTGTGGGCAGGGGTGAAGGCAATGTTGTCCTGCCTCAGATTTCCACATTAGTGAGTGTGTTTGACTGGAGCCTACAAGAAGGAAGGCACACGCCTACACAAACTGTGTTTCCTTTAGTCAAGGATATATACCACACTGATAGTTCAGCTCTTCTCTTTGTGTTTTGTGCTAATCTTTTATACTGACAAAATTCATACTTTGAAGGTACTGCTAATTTTTTAATTTGACATAGTAAAGCTAGTAATTAATGTCAGCAGACTTGAAAAAAATGCTTAGAATTCTAAAATTATATCAAGTCTTGAAATCTGAAGACTTCAGTGAGGGCTGAAAGTCCCTGTGCCTAAAGGAGTGATGCAAAGGGAATGTAATTTGTCTGATCCTTGAAAACCTACTCACTGAAGTAGCTGTGCTCCTTAGTGTGTGTGTGTGTATGCAGGTGGAATCCTTGGCAGCACATGCCCTTCCTTTGAATGGTGTATGTTGAGAACACAAGGCTTAAGGACCTAATATTTAAAAAAAAAAAAAGGAAGCAAATGAATAAATTAATTTAAAACATCAAGCATGAAGTCTGCAGTCAGGCATGCAAGTCAGGCAAGGACAGAATAATTGCTTTCTCTTATGTATTGACAGAACAGAGATGGGCTTGTGGGCACAGTGATGTATCTTCAAAGACACAGTGGTGTGAGTTTAGTTCTCTATCCATGAGATAGTTATTATTGGGCAGTGTGGGGTTTTAATGTCAGTAGATGCAACACTCAGATATTTAAGTCCTGAAGCTTTCAATACCTAAGACTTGTCAATGTTAAACCGTTAGTGCCAAAGGGATTGACTGAGAAGTTAAAGAAAGCCAAGGTTACTTCTTCCAGTTCTGGTAACGTCACCTTGGACAAAAAACACCATTTCAGAGTGCAGAGATACCCTTTTTTATTAAAGGTGATTAACTTATCCGAGACCATTGTGATTAAAACCTCTAACTGCATGTTTGGGGAGAGAAGGGAGGGAGAAATGTGATGTGGCTGATGTGCCTCTGTTTATCAAAACAGAGGCAGCAAAGTTAGCTGAGGTATGGGAATGGACTTGGGGTGTGTGCACTGCATTGCCATGTGGTGAGAAGGTGCCCTTTTGCTGCCTAAACTGCAGTGCCTCAGAGGATGGCTGATTCTCTGTATCACTTTTTGTTGTCTTGCATCCAGGGTAGTGTGTTTTATGCTGTCAGTGTCACCTGTATTAACCTTTAAGCTACTCCCTTTTAAAAACAAAATGAAAAACATTAAAATAGAACCCAGATTCTATTGTTCATGCTCAAAAGGTTCAGCCAAGTCCTTTGTCAGAAGACTCTAGTCTGGTAGTGGCACACCAGAGGTAATTGCTGGAAGCTGAAGATGAACTAGGAAGTTGGAATAGGTGCAAATAAACATAATTGCTTCAACACACAACTAAAGAAAAAGTTGAGTTCTTCTCTAAGATTGAAAGCCTTTTTGAAGGCAGTGTTAGACAGCAGGGGTCATTGTAGATAAGTAGTGACTGGATGGATACTGGATGGATACTGGATGGATAAATAATGACTCATGATGTTCAGGCATATGGTATCCAGTTATTCCTTCTGGTGTTCAGAGACTCCTGGGTTAATGAAATTGTTCCACCTTTACAGTTTGGTCAGTAGAGCAGACGAGGAAAATGGTGTGGGCTTAGTCTTTTTTCTGCACCATTCTTCCTCAGTGTCAAGAGACTGAGAAGAGGAGACAGGACCATCATTCCTTAGGATCCCACAGGTCCTTTAAGGAATCTGAAGACAGTGGATCTGTGAGGGCCTGTCAGCAAGCCTCAGTGCCCATTCCAAGAATTCTCCAGTACTGAAGAGAAGGAAAGAGGAAAAAAACCCACTAAAACAACAAAACCAGTTTTGTTGTCTGTCTCCCTTGCTGGCTTCAGTGCTGGCTGAATGATCAGCAGTGAAGCTGCCCTTATGCCAAGACTATGACATGGTCCTCTTAAGCTCTGGTGCAGAATCAGTCTGTTCTCAGCCTGCTTCTGGTGAAACTTGAAGGGGAGGAATCTGTATCCTCATCTCCATCTTGGGAAGTCTTCAGTCATTCCTTTTTCTGTGTTGGAACACAACCTTTTGGAACTGAAGATGGGATCTCAAGGATTTCTAGGATTGTTCTCGCTACTCTGCAGGTTATCAGGTACCTTGAACACCCGTGATCCTTACTAATCTTTTGTGGAAATTGCACTGTCAAATCCTTCAAATATGCCATAGTATCTGTGTGCACAGGTACCATTGCTTAAATCAGGCTGAGAAAGACAAGGTCAGCAGAAGAGGAGGTGAAAATGCATCAGCTTTTTCAGAGGGTATTCACATGAGGAAAATTTAAGTCTTAGTGTACTAAGTGGTGTGGAAAGATCTGAAACCCCAGCTGCACTCCAGCACTGCTGCAGGTGGCCTTCACATGCTGAACTTTGACCTCAGGCTTTTACAAGCCTGTTCCCAGAGTTTTAGTACTTTCAAGAAAGTAAAGCCACCAGGACTGCTCAGCCCTAAATGCCTACACCATGGCCTGCTCCAGCCCTTTCCAGATACAGCAGGCATCCACCAGCAGACCTCTGTTCAGAGCCTGGGGCTCTTTTCCTTTGGCCAGAAGGACTTCAGCAAGCTCCTCTCTCCTGATGCTGACTGGCTTATCTGCCATCTCCTCTTTCTGGGGAACGCTTCCAAACGTTGGCAGGGTCCAGGCATAGCCACCTACCACCCTCCTAAGGGGGACTTGGCAGTCACGTTTTCATGAGTATCCCGAGATCCAAGATAAGCTGTGTTGAAGAAAAGACTCAGATATCTTGGAATTGTAACCATTGTGTGGCTCTGCCCAGTAAAAAGCATTTTGGTTTCCAGTTGGCAGTTTCTTGGAGATGGCCTTTTGGAAGGTATATTGGACAGCAAGTCCTGTTCCAAAATATTGATTCCAACTTCAGTGATACCCTGCCTTATGGTTGCTTCTGTAGCAGTGGGACAGGGTGGATGTTTCAAATCCCTCTGAACTGCTGAAATCCCAAGCTGGTCATTGCTGGCTGGTATTGTAGCCATCGGTCCAGTGGCTTGTGAGTTTTAAGAGCAGCTCTGCTGGCTTGTTTGAGCCTCTGCTTCAAGATGATTGGAATTTGGAGATGCACTTTTCACTACTATAATGGAAGTAAAACATGAAAATATAGGAACCAAAATTCATTAGCTTTAATTTCTGTGATGGATTCTGCTAAAGCAAAGCTGTCCTAAATAGAAGAGTTTGGGAGGGGTGTTTTCAGTTGTGCCTTGTGTTATCAAAGGCTTCAGCTGTGAGCTGAAATTTATTGTTTGGTTTGCAAATGATAGTTATTTAGCTGTAAATAAGTTGAAACAGTATCATACTACTTGTAGTATAGGTAAGGTATTTAGCACATTAACTTTGATTGGGGCCAAAATGTGTGTTTCAAGATATGATTCTTTTCTTCCAGGTATGTGTTTTGATTTACTCAACTTCCAAGCTGATGTTAAATAGAAGTTTTCTGGCATCTGCTTTTCTTCCTTGTTCAAAAGGGACATTTCAGTAGAGATGCTTCTTGGTCCCAGTCCCTTAATTCAAACATGTAACTTTACAGAGTGTATAAATCATTGAAGCTCCTTTAGACATTGCTTTAATGAAAAATGAAGAGCAAGACATCAATTTGAGTCTCACTGAACCACTGTGTATTTTCATTTGTTTTGTTATGACAGTGTCATTTCACTTTTTCTTTTTTTGGTAATTCCACCTTACATTTCTTTAGTTGGGAGGGAGAGGAAGAGGTTATTTAGTATGCAATTACCATTATAGTTTGCAAACTAAATATTATAGTATAACACATTGTCAGTTCACCTTCTGATTATTATGGATCAGTAGAATTTGTGTGTGGGAACAGATCCTGTTACCTTGCTACTTCCCCATTCTTCTGCCTGGCTGTTTAGCGTAAAGACAAGTCTGATTTGTACTCCCTGGCAACATTAGAAGTTGAGTTAAATCACATTTTATTATTATGCTATTTAAAAATTAAAATTTAAAAGCTGCTGTAGTATTTCTCAAACTTTATGGAAATATTATTATTAAAATAAAAGCTTAACGATGTTCCCTTTGACATAAAATTCAACACTACACTCTCTGCAGGTAGCACTGATTTCAAGTGATAGTGTCAAAGTAAGACTTGAATGAAGGCTGCATTCAATCTGCCTTGTGCCCAGCTATCCCATTAATGCATGTTACAGTAAGTTCTCTTACCTGAGTGAGCAGTTGGGGTGTCACTGCAGGGGTCAGCACTATGTGGCTGTAACAGCCTGAGTTAACAGCTGTTAACAGCTTTTCATTTCTGGCATGTTGCAGTCCTGTGTTTTGGTTTGGTTTTTTCCTGACTAACTAAAATGAAGTTTGTTTTCTATTGAAGCTTTGCCATAGGTTTAAGAAATGTGGAGCAAAGAGTTCTGAGCACAGTGCTCTTAATTAGAAGGAGCAGAAAACTGATTTTTTGTTTTGTTTTTTTTACCCTCTAGCTTGGGGACTTGTGGTGTTGTACAGCTTTGGGAGAGAGACATTGCTCTGGTTTTGGGGAGGTTTGGGGGGTGGGAGGGGTGTCCTGCTATGCTCCTCTTCAAGAGCAGGATGTGCACTGTGCTGTGAATGCACTGTGCTGTGAATGGGCTGTGACTGATCTGTCCTGCAGCCCAGGGAATGGCAGGGATCACCTAGAGGTGAGGGTTGGGAAGCAGCGCTTCCCAGAGGAGAGTGCTCTCATCTTTGAGGCATCAGAGGGGTTGGATCAGCAGAGAGAAGCTGTTCTGTGAGTTGTACAGAGGGAGGGGCAGTGAATGGAAGGACTGGTCCAGCTCCAGTACCGAATGTAAGGGCCTCTTCTGTGTCTCAGAAAAGATTATTTTGAAGGCTAGTTAGCCAGATTCAGATCAGTTCTGTAGCAATACCCAGCAGTGATTTTGGAAGATAAAACTGCTCTAATTTTGGAATGAACCTGATGAGTTTGTGCCGATCTTTAATCTCCCTGTTTTTCTTTTCTTACAGCAAGCAAGGATTTGGCACAGACATCCTATTTCATGGCTACCAACAGGTTGTTATCCTGAACCTCTTTGTTGCACTGTTGTAGCACACTATAGCTTCCTTTACTGCAGGGCCCCCTCCATGTGTCTTACCCTTGTTGCAGCGGGAGACTGGGCCATCTCCAGTGGTGGTTCCTTCCCGCCTGCAGTGCGGTGTATTGGACAAGGGCCTCGTGGCACAAAGGGGTTAAATGCACAATGAGAAGTGTAGTGGTGCTTTCTGATGACATTTTCTCGATTGTGAGTGCATAAATCTAAAATTGGTAGCCTGAATAGCAGCTAAAGATTACAAAGAGATAAACTTAACCTAGAAATCCGAGCATCTTGGTAAGTACAAAACTATTTTTAGTTTACACTTGTAGTTAATGGCAGTTTTCTCTTAACTTTAAATATATTGATCCAGTCTTAACTTAAAAACTGTAGTGGGCCTAAGTTCTTATCAGCTGGTTTATTTTCCTTTTTAGATAGACTAGTACAAGCCCAATGTTTTTCCTTTTAAAAACAGCTCTTTAATCTTAATATACAGTTTTAAAACTTAAGTACTTAGATAAATGTAAGTTCCAGGATTACAGATGGGTATTGTGTATACATAGCCTGTCACAGAAAGAACTAGAGAGCAGACTTCACTCTTGATTTCTTGATTACTTCAACTTCTTGCCAAACAACTTGAAGCTTTATTTAAGAGGATTACATTACATGTACTTAGTTTTTGGGCAATATCTGCTGGTTATTAGAACTGTACAAAATAAATCAATCAATACTTTTGGTTCCTTGATGGGCAAGATTCTGTACTTAAGCATCTGTTAAGTTGTGCTAAAGCAGTGAAACTGAGCCAATGTATTTTGTGCTGCTGCCAGCTGGAAGCTGAAGACAAGTTCACAAATGTCACAAATCCAGGCCTATGAAAGCCAAGGCCACCAGTAATTCACCTGGTTCTGTGGAACTGCTGGGGACCTTCTGATTGTCTCATTCAGAGACTGCAGAATCAGCTGTATACTTTTTACTGTGGAGTTTTAATTGACCATATTATACTTCTTTCTTTTTAGTACTGAAGTACAGTAGAATAACTGTTAAATTTATTTACTGTTCATCAGACTTTTGATAGCAAAAGCAAATTAAACTTTTCTGCCAGATAAATGCCCTGCCCTTTGTTTTCTTAGGGCAGTAAGATATCTTATGAACTTATTTAGCAAAATGTTTAACTGCTGTTGCTTGATGAGTTACCTCATTCTATCTGTTAATGGTTGATTTGTTTGGGTTTTCTGTTTTTCATGTTTGATTTCCTTTGGTTCCTCACTACGAAATTTGTGCAACAGTCTTCACCTTACTACGTTCTGTCTTCAGTACAAGCCCACAGTGATAGCATGTGTGTGCATTCACTTGGCCTGCAAGTGGTCCAACTGGGAGATTCCAGTGTCAACCGATGGGAAACACTGGTGGGAATATGTAGATCCTTCAGTTACTCTAGAACTGCTGGATGGTAAGTGATACTGCCTTTCACATCTGGAAACTCAACTCAAGGGTTTATTATTCCAGAGATATGCAAGGATTGGGAACATATTATACAGTAAGAGCTTTAAGCCTAAATTAAGTCTCGCTGACTTCATGTACCATATTGTCAGGGGAAAGAAAGGGATAGGAAAGGGGAGAACTTTGGAAGACAAACTTAGGTTTGAGACCTTTAGTTTGAAGGGGCATCCTTTTGTAGGTGCAGGTCAGAATCTTGGATTTAAATATTTTTCAGAACCAAGAATGATGGAAATGTACCAGTGCAAATTCCTGCAGTCCTGGTACTGCACTGGAGCAGAACAGTCGTTTCAGTCACAGTGTTCATAGGGGTGTACATAAAACCACTGTGTTCACAAGGGTAGTTCTGCATTAACAATTTGGCATCACTTGTGGTATCCCAAATGCCTGTAAAATAGTTTTTTCTTGTCAAAAGGCTTTTCCTGAAGAAAGCAAACACCCAGAACTCCACATACC
>NW_016690455.1:942508-1139176 GCF_001604755.1 Lepidothrix coronata
CAATGTAATCTGCATTATATACTGTCCTAAACCAGAGCCTGGGCAGAGAGATGACATAGCAGGAAACTGTCTTAATTTGTCTTTGAAGCACTACAGTACTTTCTTTTTGAGTCTGTTTAAATAGGTGTGCCCTGAAATGCATCTTATACAGCCACTCTGGATAAGCAATATATTGTACTGTATATATAGCAGTTTCTGTCACAACCTGGAGTTAAAGTGTCTGGATGGTAACTAGTGCCTGTCTAATATACATTGGAATGAGCATAGGCCTTCCTCCTAAGGTGCTGTTTCAAAAGAATTATTTCCTGTTTTGATTCTGGGAAATTGTGAAATAATAGTGGACAAAATGTTGCTATGCTACATTGAGATCCAAACAGTGGGTTTTGGTTTCTCTGTAAAGGATGTCCATAAAACTCATGGGGTTTGTTTTTCAATGTCATTGTAAATAGGTGAAACTGTACGTGTCATTGTGTTTGGAACTGAATTCCACCACTGAAATCAGTGGTGATCCCTGGGGCTGAGAGGGAGGGAGAGGAGATGCAGCCAGGTGCCACTAGTTTGCCCTGACTGAAATTAGTGACTGGTGTGAATGGCAGCCTGGCTGAGGGGTGGGAAGGAATGAAAACTGACGGGATCGGCATTGGCCTCACACGGGAATGACTGAATAAATGCAATAAAAGGCTCAAAGTCAACACTGTTCCTTTGTTCATCACTTATTACAGCTTTTTTGTTATAAATTTGAGTACAAGAATTATATAATTTGTAAAATGACACTGTAGTGGAGACCTTGGTACAACACTATTAAAAATCCTCCCTGTTTGTGAGATCTGAGGTTTGTAGAATAGTGAAATTCTTTCGTATGTTGAATCTTGGTCTGTTCCTGATGGTGGGAGTGCTGGGCTAATGTATCTCACTGTGAGCTGGGTCTTGGCTATTTGCATAACATGGCAGTTCTGTACATTCTTCTGGCTAATTGTAAATATAAATGTTTCATAATAGCTTAGTTGCATTTTTGAGGTACAGCCATTTGTGTGAGATTAGAAAAAACTTTATTTCTAAGAACTTGTAAAAAAAAAAAAGTATTTTCAATAAAATTCCCTACCTCACCTCTATTGTGCAGAAATGATCCCATTTTCCTATGTTGAATTTTTACAAAGTTGGAAACACAAAGGTCCTCTTTCAGTTATTGGCTAAACATTGCTGGTTTTCATCAAATCAGTCAAATAACAGACTGCTTGAAAGTCTGAAGTCTCATTTGTTTCCTTTGCTCCCATTCCATTGTGGTGATCAGGTATTTGGTACCTGAAAAGCAAGTTCTAGAACTGTTATGCCATCTCCAGCTGCTTCCTCCCTGTGCCCTGGGGGCCAGAGCTTGTACCCTGGAGTTGTGTAGGGGCTGGCCAGGCTTCAGGGGAGGGTTATTATTTTTCTTTTTAGCAGTGAGGGGGTGGGTGACTGTTGTACACCAAGCATCTCTCTGACCCTAAGGGGGGGAAGGGTTCCCAATCCTTGTTTTGCAGGGAAGGGAATTGGACAAACACTTTGCTTTCTTTAGTTGGGATGTAAATGCACATTCCCATAATCAGTTCTAAAAATAAATGTCTTCAAAGACTTGGAAGTTATGCCAAACTGAACTAGCTAATTAATTCCTCCTTCCTCTGCAATGCCTAACTTCTTACACCTTTAAAAAAGTAGATCACTAGTGCCAGGAGTGTTCTCTCCAGTTGCTGCTGGGAATTACTTTCTCTGGCTCCTGACATGGATATAGCAAACCCAAATCCAATTTTTAACCTTAGATCTTTCAGTAGCTGAGTTTGATTCCTCTGCATTCCTGCACCTATAATGGCAACATTTTCCTTGCCATAGTTCAGAGATTGTGTTCTTTGACAACATCTGTAAAATTTCTGAGGCTGTCCTATGGTGCAGGTCCCTGGGAGAAGGGAAAAGAAGGGGAGAAAAGGCACTGGACTGTGTGTACTGGAGGCCCTTCCTCAGGAGAACTCTTGTTCTCTTTTGCTTTTGTGCAAGAACTGGAGATTTCACAGGAGGGGTGGAGAAATGGCATCAGTTCCTGCTTAGCTCTGTGAAAAAGCACTGATTTTGAACCCAAATAATCTCAAGAGACTGTGGGTTTTCTAGGCTCAGTGTCTGCTTCCTTGGAAAGAGAAGTAGACGTATTTTTAGATGCAAATTTTTACATCCTATTGCTGTTGGTAGTTCCAAGACCAGTGTAAAATAGGTGGTTGGCATTCCTAAGGACCTTCCCTTCTCCTGAGATGTGAGCAGTGGCTCAGAGCTTCAAACATTACTATGTGAAAGGATTAGCAAGTACCCTGCAATGATACAAGAAGAGTGTGTTTTCAGGCTCTCTGATTTAAGCCCCAAATCTATAGGAAACCTGGAGTCACAGCAAAGCACCCCCCCCAGTGCTTGGCAGCCTGGCATGAGTTGTAATGGGCTCTTATTGGTTCCAGATTTAAACCAGTAAGACTTGCCCTGCTTGAGTACTATAATTAAGCAAGTGTCACCCTCCTCCCTGAGTCACTTCTCATGGAATATACAGTTTTCAAGGTTTTGCACCCTTTCTCTTGACTACCTTAGACACCTTAATTAGGCAGCTGGATTTGGATGTGAAAATCTGTGATCTCGAGTAAGAAATAGCAAAGTTAGACTTGTTTCTAGAATGTCCCACTAGACTGGCTCAGCCGAGTGACCCAAGACTCCCCAGCCCAATGTCCTGCTTGGTTTAGCTGTGCTGTGCCCTGGGCTGGGCTGCAGGCACATCCCCACCATCTCCAGCAGATTAGGCTGAAATACTTTGTTGCAAGTGCTGGCCTTAAAGTGCCACCTCCTTCTCAACATCTGGTTAAGCAAAAGCAAAAATGTGCTTTCACATTTTGATTAAAGGCTCGGGTTCAAGTTTTACATACCTCTAAGTTCCAAACTAATTTTAGTGTAATTAGCTGGATTAAACATGACACTTAAATTACAAATAACTAATAACCTTAATATTGGAGAGCGCTAACAAGAGACATTAGTTTTGCTTATAAGTCATGTGCATAAGGAAGGGGATTTATAATGCTGACATTTTATTAATTAACTATATATTCTAGAGCATTCCCATTCTTCCCCACTTATATGTGTCATCTCAGCTTCATTTCATGCTAAATAAAACCTCACATTTACTTTGCAGCTTTGCTGGAGACACTACATTAATCTGAGAAGAATTAATGCACATCATGGAATTATGTACATCCCACCTGAGTTCCTATGCCAGGGCTCCCACCTTTACTCTGCAAAGTACTTAAATGTGAAGATCCTTTAACGTGACGTTGCCATGGATTCCTGGCATGAGCACCAACCTGTATTCCTCAAAATGGGACTGTTAACTGCTTGAACTTGGAAGATTACTGTGATGTTGGGATTTCTCTTATACTGGCATTATGTTCTGTCATTGTTATGTGACATTATACCTACAGAAACTATCAATAAAGGATTTTGCTAGAAGTACTGCTTTCTCTTTGCTTTTATAAAGTTTAGACCAACTCTCTGAAATCAGGTGACTGGCATTAAGCAAAGCTTGAAAGCTATTTGTGAAACTAAAGTGTTTAGCACTCTGAGGAAGTTAGAACTTCCTTCTTTCCCTTTTGTAAAACACTAATTTTCACGTTATTGCTGGCACTGAAGTCAGTGCCTTGAATCCTTGAGAGCTCAGCTGTGAACAGTTGTAGGGCTGAGTTTTACTGCATCTCTTCCTGGAGCCTGGGTGCTCACAAAGGCTAAAATTTTACCCCATTTTGATTGGAAGAAATCTTACCAGAAACAGGACATTTTAAATACTAATACCTGCTTTTTTACTTTGGTTTATTACTATATAACTATACTTTTTAATATTATTTAATTCTGTGCAGTTAGTAGTAGCTACTTCTACTAATTGTTACAATTACTTTTGCATTGCAGATGGAGACTGTTACATGTCATCTAATTATAAAGTGGTCACTTCAAGTGTTTTGAGAAACAGTTCAAGTTTCCAATGTGTATCAATACCCCATGAGGACAGGAAGGAACACAAAGCCAGACCCTTCAATGTTACCAGTGACAAGACAAGAGACATGAGGCACAACTTGACCTATAAGACAGTCTGTTCAAACATAAAATCCTTTTTACCTTGAGGGTGGTAGAAGGCTGGAGCCTGTTTATTCAAAGGCCTGAGACCCCTTGTACACAACTGCTCTCCAGTATTTCCGCTGTCCCTTAAAAGTCCAGTTCCTTCTGGCCTCTTTTCACAAGTGGAAATCTTTTATATGGAAAATGGATACTCACTTGGCAAGAGTTTCGAAAAATTCACTGTCTTCCTTTCACAAAGGGATGGTCCAGCAACTGCAGAGCAGAAGGACGTTCATGTTGATCTCTGCATTGAAGATTTCAAAGATCAGGACACAAAATTAGTATTGTGCCTCTGAGGGAATCGTAAAATCTAAATGCAAAATTAGCCTTTTTTTTTTTCTTATTTCTCCAGTCACTACTCGTTTTTAGGTTTTTTTGATAAAGCTGGTAGAAGGGAAGGGAGGCTTCAGGGGAAAAGACTGTTGGAATTTATGAATCATAAAACTGAAATGTTTTATTCTTAAAGAAATCAGTCTCTATTCCTCTAAATTCCTTGCAGAGCTTTGAATAATTCTGCTAATTTGGCTGTTTCAGGTTCACCAAAAAATGTATTTAAGAAGAGTGGTAATTATTTGTTTGATCCTCCATCTCCAGTCAATGTCATGCATGTTAAGGAGCCCATAGGTTGCCCAAAGAAGCTGTGGATATGTCATCCCTGGAACTGTTAAAGGCTGGATGGGGCCCTGAACAATTGCCCGTGGTTTAGTGGGTGGAGTCCCTGCCCATGGCACAGAGTTGGAACTAGATGGTCTTTATGGTCCCTTCCAACCCAAGCCATTCTATGATTTCTATGGAATTACAGGACAGTAATTACAATATTGGCTTGCTAGAGCCAAGGGCTTTGGGCTTTTTCAACCTGCAATTTGGAAGGAAAAAAACAGGGAAAGGAATAAAGGGCACCAATTCCTCAAATAATAAACTAATGGGGAATATGGGATAAGGGAGGCATTTATATTTAGAACATGGTGAGATCATACACTAAGTTTTTGTCACCACAGGTGCCTCCAGACTTTTGAAAAGCTAAATTCTGTATGTATTCCTCTACCTAAAAATTCCTTCTCCCTTTTAAACCCTCTTCTCTCTGAATCAAAGTATATATGATGTCACTATATACAGCCCACAATTTTTCTTATTGCTTTGTGGGCCACAGGAACCAGAACCATTCCCTAACAATTCTAATCCAAGGATTAGAAATCAGGTTTCCTGCCCCCAAGACCACTGCCATGCCCACCAAATTACATGCTTCTCTCTTGAACTCAAATCTGATCTTTAGAGATATGTAAAAGACTGTTCCTAATTTTATAAAAACTACACAGAGGTCAGGAACTTAGCTCTTGAAACTGATAGTCCATTTAAACATTGGGACACAGCTGACATTTTAAACAAAACAAACACCACAAAAATAATTCTTATAATGGGTGGATGCTAGTGGTTTGGGGTTGTTATACAGAGAACTTTATATTTCTAATAAAGATTGTGTTTCCAGTATTTCCTGGACTGGCAGTGATAATAGATTTTTCCACTGCAGAAGATAAGAATTAATTGGAAGCCCTTTCATTTAGAATATTGTCCTCAAAAAACTTGCCTGACATAAGCCAAACTCAAGCAATACTGGATCAGCAAAACACATCAAAGAAATTTATCAAACATTTTGTCTAAAACTCAGTGGTGTTTCTACATGAAAATTACAGAAAAGTAAATGATGAGTGTAAGGCCTACAAAAAGAGAATTTGTGAGGGGTTTTCTATACCATTATAGAGAGTAAAGCTTTTTTATATACACTATTATTTTGAGGTTTTCCTGAAATGCTGAGAAGCCTAAGCATTTAGAAAAGAGACGTATATTATAAGACGTAACCTAAGCTCCTACCAACAATCTCTACAATCCAAATTGTCTGCATTCTTCCTTTCATTTTCCAGTTAAGGTTCTCCATACCTGGTTAAGCAGGCACACACAAAATCCACGGCAGCGCTGGAGAATCCCTCGGGAAGGGAAGGCATCAGCCCCCTGTGGGCCCCGATGTAGAACATGGCTGCAATCCTGCCCATGGAAGCCAGGGGCGGCTTTCCTGTTGCCATCTCAAACACGGTGCAGCCGACGCTCCAGATGTCTGATTTCCTCCCGTATCCCGACTCACTGATCACCTCCGGAGCCATCCAGTAGGGAGTGCCGTGCACGGACCGCAGCGTCTCGCTCCGGGTGCCGCCGGGGCTGATCCAGGCCAAGCGCCTGGCACAGCCAAAGTCAATGAGCTTCACTGTCCCGCTGGGCATGAGCATCACGTTGTTGCCCTTGATGTCTCTGTGCACCACACAGTTGGCGTGTAAATAGGCAACCCCCTGCAGAATTTGCCTGGTGTACCTGCAAAGGACAACTTCTGGCAACGGGCCAAAGCGATTGATAATACTGGAAATGGAGCCGCCAGGAACAAACTCCATGAAAATGCTTAAAATGTTGTGTTCCAGACAAGTGCCTAAGTAAGTTACAATGTTGACGTGCTTTAATGTCTTCAAGAGATCCACTTCCTCATGAAGCTTCTGGTACTCCTTTTCTGTAGTGAGTTGATCTGATGTGTCCAAAACAACCTGTTTTACAGCTATTAACTGTCCCTGGCTGGTCAGACCGCAGTACACCTACAGTGAAACCAGCAATTATTAAAATGAAATGTGAAATAAAGTATTTACTTATTTTAAATAGTATTTTTGTGTTTGTCATGTTTCGTGTCCCATTGTATAACCCAAAACACTGAAGTCATTTGTTGAATAGGACAACAGCCAGTTATGAGACAAAGTGTAGCTCAGCCACAACCAGCACATCTCTTAATACTCAGACAACTACTTACTGTGCCATAGGCTCCCTTTCCAAGGACTTCCCCTCTTGTCCACATGATAGGATCCTTGGTAGTTAAGCTGCTTCCTGGAAATTTAGTAGATTCGTCTAAGTTTAGAAGGCCACTTTCTTCACTTGGTGCCAAAAAGGCTTTACTGCAACTCTGCTTGAAAGATGTTGGTCAGTGTGGGAAGAAAGCAGAGAGGAGAAGAAAGACTTCATATTGTCCTTATAATTTTTATAAGGAATAATTTTTCCTGTCATGGCTCTGCTCTATAGATTTATGTATATACACAGACCCCACCCAGCCCATCCATACAGTTGCTATGCTAGGTAAGGCTAGGTAAGTAAGACAGCAATAATTCCTCCATCTAGCCAGGGATCTCTGCAGTGAGAATGGAGGTATAACTGGCACCTGTGTCTGCAGAAGCATAAGGGGGGGAGGGTGTGTATCAACAGGTAGTGAAAGAAATTCCCTTACAAATTTGTGATGTAAATAACCCAAAAGCTAACAGGGCAGAGGAGGAGCAGTGCTGGTAGATAAGCACCTTGGTAGGTGACAACTCTTAACTGACTCGGGGGCCAGAATCTGAGCCTTCTGAGCTCCAAGTTCTGATTAAACATTAATTAAACATCCTTAAGTCTGCCTGCTAAGCCAATACTTGTAGTTCATACCTGTAAAAATGTCTGGTTGCACTCAGAGATTCAAGACCATAGCCCTTTTGGGTATACAAGGACGGTTTGTAGCATCTTTTCATATTCCTTAGCTTCAAGATCTCAAGAGCTTTTTCCTTGCCCAAAACATTTTATACCTGCTCTACAACTAAAATAGCCTATTCTCTTCTTTCACAACAACTTCTCAATTTATCTTGACCCATGATATAAGCTTTGACAGCTATTCTTGTCCTGCCTTAGTACCTTCTGGCTTGTGTCCTGACATGCAGCCTCTAACATGGGTGTCTTCAACAGAGCACTGGAAGAATCAGTGGGCAGCTGGCCCAAGGAAAAGAGATTTGGATCTTTAATAAGCACATATCTCTTGTCTTTCATCCAAACTTGAGTGAAGCACCACTCAAAGGAGGTAGCAAGTTACAAGAAATTACTTTTACCTTCTCTAGAGCATTATTTACTATTGCTCCATCTCCACTAAATATATTTTCTTCTTCAGCATGTGTGTTTTGCATTTTAGAACCTGTATGTTTTGTTCTTGCAGAGCTCATGTCTTTTTCTTCAAGCATTAGCAATTCTTCAGCCAGGCAACAAAGCAACTCATCAGTCACATCTTTATCTGTCCAGGACAAAGTGTTTTGACTTGTCTGGAAACTGGGGCTTTTAGTCACTGAAGGCTGACTCAATTCATTTGCCAAAATACTATTTTGGAGTGTGTTTGCCCAACTGTGATTTGATTTTTCTGTAGGGGATTGACACTCCAGTCTATCTGAAAAGGGTGATGCTTCACCCTTATTGACAGACTTGAAGGAGGCCTGGTCTGATTCCAGGCCTTTGCCACCATCCATATTCCCTCTGCACTGGGATACACAGATGTTCTGGTCTGTTGTTAGCAGACTGCTCCTTGGAGCAACACAGTCTCTGCAGTCTTCATCACTGAGCTGAAGAAGATTCTGGCTACAGGGAGCAGCTCTCTGATGGTTGGATACATCCTGTCTGTCTAAAGACTGCTCCAAAGTAACTTCTTTGATAGTTGATAAGTTTGAATTTGAAAAAATTTCATTTTGCTTAGTTGACTGAGAAAGATCTTCTAACAACATAAGCTGGTGATCTGTGTCTCCATGAGACAATGCCGTGCTCCTTGACGTGTTTGTTTGAAAATCTGCATCAGAAGTTACCACATTATCTTGCTCTGTGTTGCTGTCACTCAACTTGGTACTTCCATCCTTCGGGATTGAACCTTTCTGCTTTTGTTTAGTGCCAGGTTTTGTCTTCTTTGGCTTGGGATGTGTTTTCTTTGGAGTGTTTCTTACCCTGCTGCTCTCCCTCCCTTTGGTGCAGGTACATCTGCAGGTGCTGGCAGTGCCTCTCCCTGAGGGAGCAGAACAAACACTTTTATAAAACCTGCTCTCGTGTCGCTCGAGCTCCCGCACGTGGGAATACACAGGAGTTCCAAACATTTCATAAATCCCCGGGCCTTGGTCATTTGAGTTGATTTGCTTGAACATGTCACTGTATTTCAGGTCTCCAAAATCTAAGGCAGATGGTGCGTGTGGCAGAGAAAGTGGAGTAACACTGTTCTTTAACTCAACTGAATTTTTGCAACTGCAGGAGAAACTTTGCTTTTTGAGTTTCTGAGCACTCTGAGAAAAATGGCCTTTGTCTCCTTGAGGGTTTTTTTTCTGACACTTCAGGGAAGTCTCAGATTTCACCTGTGGCAGTTCTAAAGAAGGAAAAATCTGACTCTTGGCATTATGTTTTGTGGTAATCTCATCAGAAACAATGAAGTCTTTAGACATCTTTAGCTTGTTATTAATTTTAGATTTGGATGAATATTTATTTCTATTAATCTTTCTTTTATTTTTGTCATTTTCTTTGCGAGCGAGAACGTTGAAGCTCTGAGTACCCTGAGGAGGCAGGCCATGAACACCACTCTCTCTTGGGGGGAGTTGTTTAGCAATGTGTGGTTCCCTGGCTGGCTCTTGCTCAGAGAATGTAACATGAACAGCAGGTACAAGCTCACTTTGGTCTTCTGGAGTAGCTTCTGACATTTCTTCTTTTTCCATTTCAGATTCAGAGAGACAGACACAATTTTCTGTTTGTTTTCCAGAGGGATCTTGAACTTCTACCGTGGGAATTACTGCAACTACAGAATTATCTTCTAAGGCATGGTAGGCCTCTGCCACTTCATTTTCACAGGAAGGATCTACATCATGACTGCCAAGCACAAAGTTTGCACTGTCAGCACCTTCACATGGTGCACAATCCAGCATCATCTCTGCAGCATCTCCTTCTTCTGGGCCAGTGCTGCAGCAATTCTCTGTTGCCCTTTGCTCGTTGCCAGCTCTTGAGGCATCGCTGCTGCTCGACATGGTAAAAGTTGTCTGAGCTCTGCCACAGCTGACCAGAGCACCACTGGAGCTCAGGTGGGGGTGACCGTCACCACAGAGCCCGGCTTGGCTCACAGGATCGGTGTTCTCACAAACCACTGAGCACTGGAACTTCACCTGCTCATTCCTGTCAGCGTGGGCACCTACGGCAGCCTCCCTCCATCCCAAATGGCTCTGAACTCCATCTTTCTTCTTGCTGGGGTACTTAGAACAGTTCCTCGTGCTGAAGCAGTACAGGTCTTCTGCTGGAGTGACTTTATCAGAAACTGTAGCCACAATCAAGTCTGATGACTTTTCACTGTGCCTTTTGAATAGATTGTCTAACTGATTATGATAAAATTTGGTAACTGATTTTATAGGCTGAGGAATAGAGTTCATAATATTTAAAATATTTCTGATGTTGCTGCTTTCATTGACAATATCATCCTCTAGAGGAGCAAGATGAGTTGTTCTTACAGGCTCACATGTCACTGGTGGCAGATGAAACTGTAATTTCAATTAAAAAAAAATTAATAATGTGCTACAACACAGATACAGATAAAATGTAATCACTGAGAGTTTTGGGTACACTGGAAAACAGCACAGTCTGCACTTGAGTTCCAGTGAAGGTAAATGGATAAACCCAAAGGCCATTTTCATATGGCTGTTAACACAGAAGTCTGTTAGGTAGGGGATGTGTTTTATTATTCCTCCCTTCTTCCTTCTTTCCCCATCACATTAGTGGAAGGTAACACCTCTCTTTGGAAGGTCTGAGAAATGGAGCACTTTGTTGTGAGTGTTCAGATGAACACTGAGAATAATTTTCTGAAAATAGTACTTCTTTACTTTATAAGAAATGAAATAAAAATAAACTTGAATATACTGTATATTTTCATGCAAATGGATGCAATAGAAATAATCACACAGTCATCTACTCAGAGTGCTTATTGGCATGTCTATGTTCCACATCAGTTTGCAATCTGCAGGAAATTTTTGTTTGCATTCCAAGGGCAAACTGAGGTTGGAACATACCAGGAAAAGTAATGTCTATTAGTTTGAAACCCACAGTTCTGAAGGCTTTGTCTGGCCTGTGGGGCATTAATATGAATGCTCAGTTTATCCCAAATGATATGGCTTTAGAATCATCAGAGCCCAAGCCATGAAATAAAGCTGTGTTAAATCACTCTGGGGTCAGCTAAATTATTTTGTTTAAATATTTCCATCCATTTAAAATGGCTTTTTTTCCCATAACCCTTTTTATGATCCTGTATCAGATCTCTTCTATACTTTTCTTTTTTTCTTGTGAACGCTGCTGTATCCTGCAGTGGCTTCACTGAAGTTTACAGCTGATTCGATGAGTCCTTTGTACAAAGGACTATTGATTTATATCCATAGAGGCCAAATTCTCTTTTTTCTAAAAAACCTATATTTGACCTTTTGCAACTTTTAAGGCTCACATGGTGTGAAACACTGATACATGTAAAATTGTGAGCTTGTTTCTAAGTAAAACTGTTATGTCCAAAAATCCCATTTGCACTTATCACAAAATTTCATTTAAAGTATGTTTAATTCTAAGAGATTATTTATTATTTGTTAATACAATCAATTTCAGTAATCATCTAATAGCAAGACTGTTTTAAAATTCAGCTTCAATTTTAAATTACTACTCAATATAAGAAAATTGTTTGGGCTTTTTTTAAATTTGGCAAAACTAGACGTCTAATATTTTTAACATATAGGATGTTCATACATTAAATTAAATTACATATTTCTATTTTAAGAGGTTTTGTATCTTTTTGAACTTTCAACCTTTTACCTCCAAAAATCCCTGATGTAATTGGCAAATTGATGGCAATTTGTTGATATACATCTCAGGATTTGCTGACACACACACATATATATACTAAATAAATATAAAAATACTTCACCTTCTTAAAAAAAAACCCACCTGAGACTAAGAAAACTACCTACATGACTTCTGTATTTCTATTTTTAAGATTTTGAAAGGATAGAATACTTTTAACAGTGATTATACCTAATGCCATCTTACCTTAGATCTCTTGGTCCTGGTTTTTAGCATTGTTATATTTAACCCTTAAAAATCAAAACAAATGAAACGTTAATCTGATATTCTTAAACATGCTACAATTCTCATTTATAAATTCATTTCAAATTGTGATGTTCAGGGGGCCAAGAATCTGTCAGATGGGTGGTCTCAGGACTATGATACAAATCTGCAGTGCAGAAAATGTTGTAGGTTGAAATTTCATCGTGATACCGAACTTCACAATTCAATTTTCTAAGGAAAATGATAAAATATTATACTTCTAAAATATTTTTACATTAATAACTTAAGCAAATCCTTCACAATTTTAGATGTTTGCTAACTACAGTATGCAGCTAATTAATATTGCCAGTGTGAGGGAAAAGTGAAAGAGATGCCACCACGGTCCCACTCCAGGTACAGAAAGTTAAATTTACATTTTTTGGGCTCAGTTTCGTTATACAGAGTAACAAGCATGGTGAAGCTTGCCACTGCTTCTCTTTAGCTCCTTCATTCTGCAATATATAACATTAAAGAAGTTATCATTAAATTCACACATGGATGAAGTCTATGTGAAGAAGTCAAACAGACATAAAGACAACTTTAAAGTTTAAAGGAAAAGGACTTCTAAGGCTTTGCCATCTCATATGATAGCTAATATATAACTTCATATAAAATTTGTGACTTTTAAACTGAACTTACTTTGTTGTGTTTGTGTTTTTACTATCTGAAAAGTATCTAAATCCACGAATGACTTTAAAATGTTGTATTCTGGGCACGAGATCCGTAGCAGAAAGCTGAAGTCAAAGGCATATCCCATGTTGTCTTTCTTTGGGAAGAAAGATAAAGAAGTGGGATGTCTCCTCTGTAATGCAAACAGATTTTTACTTGGAAAACGTGCCACTTGTTGGTCTGGCCATGGTCTGGATGTTGATGTTGTTTGGCTGAAAGGCAAAAACAAAAACCAAAATACAGAGTGAAAATAAGTGGAAGGAGCAGCTCAAATAGTCATATGACTGGAGAATAATGGGAACAAGGAGTTTTTTAAATCCAAAAATGCCAAAGTATCTTTTCTTTCTTTATCTGGGAAGTTGTGCCTCTCCCTGGAAGCATCTGATTGCAAAGCCAGAGATTGACTACAAGTGAGAATGAATGACAGACAACGTTAACCAAGCAACAGCAGGAATTGAAAAACATATTGTTCATCTTCTCCTTCTTGACAAAAACTGATTGCTTCCAGTTTGTATTTTTAATGACTCATCAGGAATGTGTGTCAGAGGAATTCTGAGGCCCAGATGTGCCCTTGTTACTTAAAAAATATGCTCTGGCCTGCCTGAAAGAAGAGAGGCTGTGCAGACAAGCCTCAGATCCCTGCCACCTGTTTTCTGAAGAATGAAAAATATGGAGAAAGATAAATATTGTGGCTGAAAAGATGTACAAAAATACAGCCTAAATTTATCTTAAAGCTGTATGCAATTGTCTGGTTTTAATAAGTCAAATTCTGATGTAAAACCATATCCCATGTTTTTCCATATTCTACCAAATAATTTGTTCATCTAATGCAATATCCTGCCTCCAGCAGTGGCCAATAATTGCCATTGGGAAGAGATAAACACCACACAACATATAAAGCTGAATATAATGTCTGGCACTTAAGAAATATTTCCTTACTCACAGACTACTACCTGCTTTGTCTTCATTTGTGCACACTCAACTGCAAATTAAACAGTAATATGATTAACCTGTTTTTTCCTAGAGCTTTGTATGACTGATGCATTTCTTCCATTGTCTTATCTGCATCCTGAAGAGCAGCAACACTTCCACAACCTGCAACAGTACATCAGTATTTGCACAAAAGCAGTTTAATTCACTGAGCAGTAACACATTGTAAACATAGTGTTTTTTGGGCATTAAAATATTATTATAAAGAAGTACATGAAGTAGGTATGGGGAAAAAAAATAAGAGTATGTTACATTTGACTAATTTTTTTTGAAATGTGAATGCATAACTCTGATTTATTTTTAGTTATTTGGTAAGTGTAGTAATTCAATGGACTATAAAAGCAAAGAACATCTGAAGATAATTCCAGTTACAGCACCTAGATCAGTAGAACAGAAGTAGAAGACAAATATTGACAGAAACTCTGCATAAGTAGAGCATTTAAAAATATGAAAACCAAACAAATCTCAAGGCTTTACAAAGGTGGAAAGTAACTCTGAGTTTGATTTCATATTTTACTATGGTTGCTTAGTTTTGACAAACATCCAGATTTTAAGTTATTATTGTACTTTTCCTTCTTCAGATCCCTCATCTTACACTTTATACACATAAACTTTGGTCAGACTACCTTTTTTGCTTCTCCTCTTATTTTGTTGGTTGTCAGACATACTGTCCTTAAATGTATTAAGGTCCAGAAACCTGAAAAGAACAGTTTGTTAATTGATTTCCCATTCACATGTACAAAGCAGTAATTTATATTTCATTATTCCAGAGCCATCAGTAAGACAAAAACATTTTAAAAGTACCTGAAATTATTAAAAATCCAAGAGTCACTACCTGAGGTTGTTGGCCTGTTAACTTATTAGTAGCAAACTTTTGTTTTCACTTTAAACTATTGCATTGTCAGAAATAGTATCTTAACCATGAGTGTACCTTTCTGTGAGCATCTTTATGTATGTTTAGAAAAACATATTACTCAAAATGTACTGTGTTTATAAAACCAAAACCCCTTGAAATTTGCATTGAATTAGTGCTAAAAACATTTGTTAGATAATTCCTGGTTGTTGAAAGAGCTGATCTCGGGAAATTAAAACAGCAAGTATTTTCTCTTTTCATACATTTATTTTCTACAACATATGTTAAGAAGGATAAGTAGCCAATAAAACAACACAAAACAATCTCAAAGTGCAGACTCTTAAAGAAGAAACATGAGAGGGTTAAGTAGAAGGATTTGAAGTTTTGAAATTCTAGACAGCTAATTCTTGAAATAAAATTAATCTCAGTTAATAGTTTTGATGGATTTGGGACTCTTTCTAAAAAACATACTGAACTTCAGTTTCTCAAGTGACAAGAACACCTAAGGTAATTAAAGAGAGTGGATTGAAATGAATAAAAGAAAATACAATCACGAATATTAGTTCATATCTGTATTAAAATGTTTACCAATGTCTTTACTGTTTAATAAATAATTTATAGTAAAAAAAAATAAGATATTGTACATGAAATAAATAATATTGTCAGATATATAATATGTCTGAATGTACATGAATTAATATATATTTAAACATTTATGAATAACAGTGCAAAATTATTACATTGGGTACCTCTGGGTGCTAGAAAGTAATTAAGTTCTTTAATGTGCATTGCAGGCTAAAAGAAAGGTATTTTAAAGTTATGTTGATATTTATTGAATCTACAAGTAGAACTATAAAAATAGGACACCTAGTGGTTCCTATGTTGCTAATTTCTTTATGAAATTATATTTTCTCTCTGCTCTTTTCCCCAAGTTAGTGATGGAAAGTAACAATCTTTGTACTCGTCTCTTCATTTCAAAGTTACTACAGAGGTCACTGGAAATGAAGGGCCTACGTAGATTTTGTTGGATAGTAGCATATTGCCACACAATATTGCTAGTCAGGGAAAGAATTAGGCTTTTGTTCCTGATTCTACCAGCAAAAAAAATATAATTATTTGGAAACACGTAGCAGCCTTCCCAACAGACTAGTGCATTTTGCTAGATTAGTTTTTTACAATAATTTTATATGACATCTGAGAAATGTGTGCTATTTTATAACTATATACAGCCAGACATCAGACAGTAGTATCATTCTTGGTTTACAGAAGAGGAAACAAAGAAAAATGGAATGACCTATAGCTACCTTTGACTCACTTATCATCAAGATCATCCAATGAACTGTGCAAAAGTAGCTTAGAAGCACTCTTGATTTCTCATTCCTATGGATAATCCATCAAAATGTTCATCCCGTTATATTAGTCTAGTAAGAGTCAGATGGTGAACTTCTCCAAACTCTGCACTTTTTTTATGGATACACAAAACCCACTTCAAAATAATAACTGAGGAGGTTCTGTAAAAAGGCACAACCAAATCTTACCTGGTGCTTCAGTAGCAAAGAGCGAAAGAGGCACAGCAACCTAAAGAGAAGTTATAAAGCATTTTCAGCTCACAGCCGCCTTCCTTTGCTGGCCAGCGAGGAATTCAACATAGATTACACACTTTTGGATTCGACTTTCGGCGTCTTTTCCTGACTGCGGAGCTCACAGGCTCTTCTTTCTGCAGGCAGCTCCTGCGACACGAGGCTGCTGAGTTTACACGACGTTGCCGAGGTAACCCCTCCGGGGGGTATTTTACTTGGAGGAGTTTAATTCAAAGAGCAGCAGTGACCTGTGAAAACAAACACGGCCGAGCTAAACGGTGTTGCCGTTTAAGCTCTAATCACAGGGCGGCTCTACAAAACCCTACTCCTCTCTTCTGTTTGTCTCTTTTTTTAATACGTTATCTGTTTCCATATAATTTTAAGTTCTCATTCAGTCCCTCACCTCGATGCTCTCCGTTACTCTTGAGTATTTTTAATCTCGTTTCTGGCAGCCGTAAACAGAAGATTTTAAGGATTTTTTTTTTTTTTTTTAAGTAGCAGACTGTTAAGAGGGAAGAAAGGATAAAAAAGGTACGGTGGGGCTCAGGCTGAGCTGAAAGGGTGTTTAAGAGAGATGGTTTGCTGGATGCCAGAAGCACTTGGCCGCCGTCCCCCGGGACACGGCTGCGGGGAGGCACAAGCGAGGGGGCGGCTTTGGACTAGGCGGGAGCAGGGACATGAGCCCTGGGGACAGCAGCCCCCGGCCGGCCGACCAGGGCTGTGTTACTGGTGCACCTGCGGGTACCCGGCACACCCGGCTGCCCCTGACGGAGCCGGAGGGTCTGTGGGAGCAGCCCCCGCCGCGGTGAGGCGACCACGACTGCGGACATCCCCTGACAGCGCCCATGAGGGGCTGAGCCAGCTAGGGAGGGGGGATGCGGGGAGGGGAGCCCGGGGCGTGGGGAGGCAGGAGCAGGGCTGGGAGGGAGCCCCGCCGGGAAGAGCTGCGAGGGGGAGCCGAGCTGTGCGGGAGTCCGGGCTGGACGGACTGTGAGAAGCACCCGGGCTGTGAAGGAGCCCGGGCTGGACAGGTTGTGACGGGGAGCCGGGACAGGCTGTGAAAGGTAGGAGAGCTGTGAAGGAAGCCGAGCCGGACAGGCTGTGAGAGGGACCCGGGATGAGCTGTGAGGGGGAGCCGCCCTCCGCCGCTTTCCCGGCAGCCTCCGCGCCCGCGGCGGCCCGGCCGCGTCGCAAGATGGCGGCGGACAGCGAAGTGAGTGTTTATCCTGCTCCTCCCCCTCCTCTCTCCCCCTCCCTGCCTCCCCCGCTCTCACCGGTCTCTCTCCTCGGTTTCCCCTCTTACCGCCTCTCCCGCTCTCTCCCCACAGCCCGAGTCGGAGGTGTTTGAGATCACGGACTTCACCACCGCCTCCGAGTGGGAGAGGTAGGTGCCGCCGCGCCCTTCGTTCATCCCGGGGGTGACGCGGGGGCTCCGCCGTGCTCGGCCCGGCCGCTCCCACCGGGAGGAGCCGGGACCCCCCGGCACGGCCGCTCTCGGCACCTGGGAGCACCCGGCGGCTCCCGGAGCCGCGTCCCGACTGTGCCACGTCCGGCTCAGGCCGCGCCCGAGGGTGGTGAAGACGCTCCAGTCGAGCTGTTTCTGAACTTAGTGAAAGGCCCAGTTTAACATCTGTTTGCAAGGGATTAAAATATACATTCAGAAGGCTTATACATTTTTTAACTAGCTGCCTGATTATTAAAATAGTCATCTGGTAGCTGAATCCTTTAAAAGTTAGCAGAACGATATACAAATCTAAGGTGAATAATGCTCTTGCATTGTTAATGTTTTATATTTTTTTAAACGCTTTTTATGTTTGTCGTAAGAGACAGAGATATTAAGTGTAGTGTATAATTGTCTCAAATGTTTATTTACCTGTGAGCAGTGAAACAAGACCATATGTTAAACGTTATGTGCTGCAATATCAGAAAAAGAAAACGGTGAGATTCTTTATAAGCACTCAAAAGATGGTCATAGCAGTTGCTAAGAGTAACTATAATCTGAAATGTAAGCATACGAGGTCTGTTTTATTTGTACAAGGAAGCAATTGTTCTGGTTTTATTGTTTTACTTCTTGTTGTGGGTTTTTTTGTTGTTTGTTTGTTCTTTGGGTTTTTTTAAGGAGTTCCATAGTAGGACAACAAATTGCCTGCTTTAGAGCAGATGAATTATAATACAAGTTCAGCGTTCAGTAAATATTAATGCCTTTTCCCCTCCCTAATAGATTTATTTCAAAAGTAGAAGAAGTATTGAATGACTGGAAACTTATTGGGGTTTCTTCAGGCAAACCTCTAGAAAAGGTCAGTTACGGCTTTTGAGTTTTCTTTTAGAATTTGAATTGCTAACTAGTCATTCACACGTACATTTCATCTATTGCTGTTTTCTTAAGTGTGGCAGATAATGATTTTTATTAGGGAACGTTGTAAAAGTGCCAATTTGACAAACAGTTGCTGTAAATTTACTGATGGGCAGTCTGCCAAACAGGCTGTTTGTTGATAAAGCTGAATCTTCATATAGGACTTAGTGATTTTTTTTTATTTTATTTTCAATTTGAATCTGGAAAAATGATGGAAGCTGCTGTAAATTCTTAAGGAATCTTTTCCCCCTGCCTTGTGCCTTTGTCACACCTCATGTATTTGTGGCTGAGGTTTGCACAGTGACTCAGAATGTTTCATAGATTGGAGAGATTTTTTTCAGAGTCTAATTAGAGCCTTTGTGGTGCTTTCTCAGTCCTGTAAAATGCAGAGGAAATTGCTAAGCTCTTCTGCATACCCGTGCAAACAAATTCAGCTGTTCCGGACGGAATGGCTGCTGTGTTTCCAAAGGAATTCAATAATTCTTGATTTTAGCCAGGGTACAGAGCATTCAGAATAAAAACTTCTGTTATCTAATGAACTAATTTTACACCTTAGCTGTCTGTGTGTTCCTACATGTCTTGTTTGCTAGACCAGACCTCTCCTAATACCCTTTACAGATCAGAGGGTTGTCCAAATTGCTTTGGTTTAGCAGCAGCACAGAATTCTGTACAGTTATGCCGATTTTCTTAGAATCTCCTATGCTGTATTTATGTTTAAAAATGAATTATCCTTACAGAATTTTTGCAAATTAAAGATTAAAAAAATAATTTGTTAGCGGAAGTACATTCAAAGTAAATATCAAGGTAATATTTGCACAGATTGGTTTAGGTGTAGTCCCAGATGAGAAACTTCTGTCTCTGGCAAAATTGAGGGTGCATATACTTAAGATGCATAGTAACATATGAAAATATATTTCTGCCCCTTTATTGCCATATAATTCTGGAGATTTCTCAGGGAGATATCTGATCCTTGGAATGAACGTGATTATCAACAACATGGATTTTAGCATTCAACCACCTTTATAATGAAGTGCTTTGAGCATTGTTTTTTTGAAATTAAATCATGCTTAGCTATTTATAAATAAATATTTGGCAGTAGAAAAACATAAATAAACATTATTGATCACGTAGGTAATATACTAATGAATGTTAACCTAAATTTGTTGACAAAATAGTATATTTTTTGTATGCAGGGTATATACACCACAGGGACATGGGAAGAGAAATCAGATGAGATTTCATTTGCGGACTTCAAATTCTCAGTTACCCACCATTATCTTGTACAAGAACCCAGTGACAAAGATGGGAAAGAAGAGCTGGCAGAAGGTACCTGCTAGTTCCCTCACATACCTGTAAGGATATGACAAAAGGCAGTGTCAGAATGTGGAATTCACAGTGTGTTGATTTGCTTCTGAGTGAGATTTTGTGAGATCTGATGGGTGTGATCTAACATTTCTGCTTTTAGTATGCTTTGCATTCACACAATGCTAATCTAAGCAATTTGCAAGTGAGCTGGATGGATGCTGATGATCTTATATATGGATTTTTTTTTTCACAGATGCCCTTCCCCTGCCAATGCAGGACTTGCTGTGCATGAACAATGACTTCCCCCCTCGAGCTCACTGCCTGGTGAGATGGTATGTACCCTGCCTCTTGTCTCTAATGCAAACCAGCACAGCAACTGAGAAATCTCTGATGCTGGCACAAGCACTTGTATATTTGTTTTTCAATTGAAAGTTAAAGCTTAAGGAAAATGATTCTTCATACTGGACACAGGAAAGGAGTGCAAAAAAAGGCCTATCTTTACTTTTGTTTTTTGTCCCCAAAGACTTTTGTCTCAGTTTCACATATCAACCAAGTTTTTATATATGTGGTATTTAGGTACATTCTTAAAAAGGGAAGCTGCAGCACCTTAAGAAACAGCAACTATGTTCTTAGTAATGCAAATCTTTAGCACATTATAACATTGTTCTAGAGATTGTTTTTGTGTATAAACGGTTACAGTTGTTATTATAAAATAAAAAGCCTCAGGACTGATAGACCTGGAAGTCCTCACAATCAAACACTTCACAAGGTTTGAGTGTTGTTGAGCTCAGGTGGTTTGTGATTTCGGACTGTGCAGCACTCGCTGCCCACTCAGTTCTTGACCTCTCTGACAGAGGTACTCACATCAAATCAGATTCCACAGTCTGTTGGTGACAATTAGGTTATTCAGGTCACAGTGTTTCTAAAAGCTCTTTTTCAGCTGGCTTGCTAAAGACCAGAAATGTGCTCTTTTTTTGTCTTTCTCAAGGTATGGCTTACGGGAGTTTGTGGTGATTGCTCCTGCTGCAAATAATGAGGCCGTTGTGAGTGAATCCAAGTGTAACCTTTTGCTGAGTTCCATTTCCATTGCGTTGGGGAACACTGGCTGGTAGGTGAAAGCATTTCTTACCTTTTCACGTGCCCAGGTAAAACTGTAGCATGCTGCATTTGTGAGGAAAAAGCGTTAAATTGTTAGCAAAATACATTCAGAGTTTGTTGGGTTTGCACTTTAATACCGTTAGAGAAAGATTAAAAAATTTTCCAGGGAGATTTTAAAAAGATTGATTCAATGTGTTGTTTATATTCATTTTTGCTTAAAAACCTTAAATGCTTTCAGAAGCTGCTAGAAGTTGTTGGAAAAATAATGTATAGAAAATATAGAAACAGTAGAAAATATAACTTATGGAGGAGGATTTCATCCCGATGTGTGATAACAGTAACTTCTTGATCTTCCTCAAAAGTTATTTAGACTGAAAATTAGGTAACTGAAGTCATGGATATGACTGTGACTGTGACATGACAATTTGTTAGGCATTCTCTTTGATGATGACATTGATAGCATTTTTCTTTGATTCCTTGTCAAGTGTTTTAAAGTGCGTTCCACTAGGAGAAAATATATTCCAAAGAATATGAAATGACGTTGAAATTATGCTAAAATATTTAGCTAGTTTTAAAGACTACAAGACAGCATGACACTTTAAATAATCTGAAACATTCATGTTTTGCAGTCAGGTACCACTGTTCGTGCAGATACACCAGAAATGGCGCCGGATGTACGTTGGGGAATGTCAGGGCCCGGGAGTCCGGACTGACTTCGAAATGGTCCATCTGCGCAAGGTGCCCAGCCAGTACACTCACTTATCAGGGCTGCTGGAGATCTTCAAAACCAAGATTGTAAGTGCAGCTGAATGTATAAAACTGAGATTAGGAATAATTATTTTGTTACCTGGATGCTTGTAGATTCACCAGTATCTGACTGTAAAGACTGATGGTTTGCGTTTGGTTCCTGGATGTTACCACCTTCCACATTTAATTTTCACTGGGATGTGAAATAATGTGTCTGTTTTACAGTTTCCTTGTAACAACCCTCTTCCCCATGGCCCAAACAAACTCTATTTTGTTATTGGCGAGGAGAAGGGAGGGTTGGGGTGGGGTTTTTATTCTGATACTTTGTAGCTCCCCAAGCTGAGAGGGAAGAACACCACTCTAGGATGTGAGGAGACTGAGAGGGCTGCTTGTTTACAGAGTGGTATGGCTGCCTGCAGCACTACACAACCAGTATTGGTAGTAAGCAATCTGAGCAAATCACTGAGGAGAAAAATCCTTAATGAAAACCTGATGCATTCTGGGTCAGAGTTACTTGAATTACCAGCTAAATGGAGCATACAAATGTCTCATGCATTTTATCTGTGATTGTCATGTTTAGCAACAGCTTTACCAGTAATCACAGAATCATTATGGTTGGAAAAGACCTCCAGGTTCATCAAGTCCAACCTTCAAATACTTGGGGTGTCGCAGTTCTGCTAAAATTAGCTCTAATACAAGCTATTGTGACTTATTTATGTCCAAGCCCTGGAGTGTTTGAGAGGATATACTCTTTCTATTGAATTTGTTCTCTGGTATTTTGAAGGGGTGCCCTCTAACACCACTGCCTCCCGTTAGCATGGCTATCCGGCTGACCTACGTGCTCCAGGACTGGCAGCAGTACTTCTGGCCTCAGCAACCACCAGGTAGGAGATCCCTGTCCTCAGAATAACGTGTTTTAAGACAGTCAGTGCTCTTGGTGTATCTTACCAGAAGGATGAAAACATTTTCTGTGTGAGTAGGAAAGGCTTCAGTTTCAACCGAGTCCAATCCCACTCCCTGTGCTGGGCTCGCAGGCTTAAAGCTCCTCTGAAATCATGTCTGTGCCTCGTGGTTGGGACAGGTGTTTTGGGTAGGGCTGTGCCTAGAAACATGGGGTTTTGTTAGCGTTTAGAAATGCAATGATACTTCTAAAATGGTAGTATATATGTGAAGTGGAAAAGGTGACTGAATCTGTGGAGAACTCTGCCCTGAATTCCTTAGGGGAATGTTTAGATTCAGGTTCTAGTAGGTGCTAATACTTCATGGGAGTATTTGTCAATTATTTCTATAAAGTACCTTATTTTAATACCTCACTACCTATATTAACAATGGGAAAAGCAGAAAATGTTATATGGACCTCACGTGAGGTAAAAGTTTGGATTTTTGTTGTTATTGTTTACAGAGTGTTAAATAAGCCATGCAGTTGGTTTATGTACTTTTTTTATTGCATGAACAATTTCTGGTCAAGTCTTTTATTGTAGTAGTCTTGTATGAGTGGAAAAGGGGAAAAGTAATGTATAGTCTTGAATTTAAGACTATATAAAGTTTATGCCATAAACTTTATAAGTTTATGCCATAGCAATGCTGTTAAGGAAAAATAGAGGTAGTTGCTCACTTGGTACTCCCAAAGTGATCTCTCCTACTGTTGCTTGATAGTGACACTGTCTTCCTTGGGTATCAAGGATTTGTTTTTAACAGACCTATTTCTATATAGGTAGCATCAAAAAATAAATAATAAATTTCTCCTGGCTCAGAGGTAAACAAACCTATAGGAAGAAGGTAAATGTTAGTTCCTCCTTAACATAAATTTTATTAGTGATGTGGTGTTGTAGGTACAAGGTGGTGGAGCACTTAAAATGCCCAAGTTCTTTTCTTGACTTGGTAGTGGTTTTACATAACAAGGTTAAAGTATTTAGGGCAGCATTTAGAGAGAGGGAACTCTGTGTGGCCTTGGTCTGCTTATTTAATTGTTTGACTTTCCTTTGCTTAAAAAGAAAATACACTAATGAAAGGTATGTTTTGAAGAAGTCTGTAGTGAGGCTGATTCTGTGTGCTTTGTAGCTAAGGAATGTATGTTGAACATACATTTAAGGAGAGTCCTGCTCTTTAGGGAGAGAAAATTGGTGCTGTTTTAAATTATAGTTTTCCTCTTTCAGTAAACCAAGGTTACCTAAAGAACTTGGGAAATGAATTCTACAGATTTTATTCTTTTATTGTTTCTGCAGACACAGGAATCTGTGTCTGCACAGATTCTGTGTGGTGTCTCTCTGCCTTGCTGTAGTTACTCACTGAGTCAGGATCCCTGGTTTGTGATGGATGAGTTGTACTACTTTGATCATATTTCTAGATTTGAGCTGTTGGAATAACTTCTCCTTTAGAGGGTTCTGGTTAAGGGAGTCAGTGTCAAAGTGTGTTGCAGAGACTGGAGACAGTCAGTATAATTTTTATTGCTGTTGCTATGTGCAGTTGTGGTTTTATGGTCACTGTGAAGATCTAGACCTGTAACTTACTACTGTCACTCAATTAGCTCTTCTCAAATAAAAGGAATTTAAATGTGCCTTTTATCTTCTCTGAAGAAGAAATTATGTAATTAAGTGATCCAAATACTTTATCTGTTCTAATACCTCACTTGTTTTGTATGTAAACAGTTTTCCAGATGCATTTAAAATGACAGATCAGATGCTGTAATAGCATTATTATAATGGCATTACAGTGCATTATTATCCATTCAAATTTCTGTTCAGTGAAGGCTGTCTGGTTTTGATTTATGTATTTGAAGAATATAACATGGGAAGTGTCTGAGGATGTTGGGAGGCATCTTTAAGTACATGGGATTACAAGGAATCTCCCAGGTAATTTGATTAAGTCCGTAGCTGTAGGAGACATAATCGTCTTTTCACAAAATTGTCAACATTTTAAAACTAGTTGTTTTTTCACTCTGCAAGTTGCTCTTCTGGAGTCTTCCTTTTCTGCTTGGAGCTTATTTGCTGCCCAAATATTTTTATGGCACTCCTGTGTCTGTCTGTTCTTGTGTCAACATTGAATCTTTAAGTCTGTCTTTACAACTCTCATCTTTGCCCGCGTGAGGGGAATAGCCTTCCCTCAACACGAATTACGAGAATTTTATCTGTCTTTTTGAATGTCCTGTTGCATGATTACTTCCCAGTTTCTGCTGGAAGCAATTTGTGTGCTAGGATTGTGTTTTCAATGCTCAGTCACCCTGGTTGCTCAGCTGTTCTCTGGTCATCTACATGCTACAGTCTTTACTGTGAAATTAAGATGATATGTTGCTTCAAATATTCAACAAATTCCACATGGAAAATGTATTGACTTTTCTTCAGATATAGATGCCCTAGTTGGGGGAGAAGTTGGAGGCCTTGAATTTGGGAAGTTACCATTTGGTGCCTGTGAGGATCCTATTAGGTAAGCAACAGTTCAGAAAACTGTTTTGTAACTTCCTTAATGGAGGGCTTATAGGTACATTATTTCAAATTTCAGCTTTGCCCACCTACCACTTAGGATGTCCCTAACAGATATTTAATTATTCCAGTACATCAAGGACATGGTTTAATAGCAAACGAGACCATTTGCAAAATTGTCTGATGATGTTCAGGGCTGAAGCTCTGCTCAAATGAAGTCTTGCACCATAAACTTCTGGAGTACTCTATTTATCTCTGAAATTATTATGTTGAAATATAACTTAACTGAAGATAAACCTTAAAAATTATGTGCCTTTGTTCAAGGGTTGGACTTGCTCTCATCCATGACATTTGTAGAAGACTTAAATTGAGCAGGTCTGCAAACTGAGTTGTTCCAATGTGTCCCCTTCTGAACACCCCATCACCCTCAGCAAATCCAGGAGTTGTTTGGATGTATTAGACAGTGTTCAGTGCTGTAGGCAGTTCAGGGAAGTTGAACACGTTCTGCCAGCACTGAAAGACTGAAATCTTGCTTTGTTTCAGTGAGCTCCATTTAGCTACTACCTGGCCCCACCTGGCAGAGGGCATAATTGTGGACAATGATGTGTATTCGTAAGTATTTTGTCTGAATTGTAAATATCTAGAAATGTACTTTATTTAACTACTGCATTTAGTGACATCTAAAACACTGTGTGTGGCTTTGTGTGTGAGAAAGAACCCCTTTTGAGGAGTGGTAAGGTCAGCTGATGGAACATCTCATTTGGGAAAACACCTTCTTTTTAAATGCATTGCTGTGTGAGAAAATATTATTGTATTGTAATCTCAACAGAACACACACCTCTCTTTTTGAGCATATTCTCGTGTTAGACTTGAAAATTATTTCTTGGAAAAGATAATAATGGAGTGTGGAGAGCAAAAAGAATTCACCAATTGACATCCCTCTCCCAAAAACTGTCATCCAGGTTTTGTGCTAGAGAGAAATAAACCATGTTGGGTTTCTTCCTTCTTTCTTAATTAATGAAGAAATGAGTTTTCAACATTAATACACTTCAAAAGAAGACAGTTTAGTTCTAACTGAATTTTTCATGTGTGCCATGTACCTACATGAGAACAGGGACTCTTGCTTGCATTTCAAAGTGTTTGTCATGTTCTCCTGTGTAATGTGGTGCATATTGTGGCTTCCATGGCCTCAGTGACTATGACAATACATTTATTGAGAATTTGATACTCATCTCTCGCAAACTTATGGTGACAACATGGCCCTTAGTTTGTTTTGTTTTGTTTTGAAGTGACCTGGATCCTATGCAAGCCCCACAATGGTCTGTGAGAGTCAGAAAAGCAGATAACCCTCAGTGTCTACTGGGTAAGACATCAGAATTTCCTGTCTTCCCTTAGGGCTTTTAAGCTACTGAGTTGTGAAGTCAGGGTTGAATTGATGACTACCTGATGACTTCTGTTTCCTCATTCCCCATATTTTTTTGAGTGGACAATATTTGGGGCTTCCTTTTCAAGAACACAAACTTTGCAAAAACATGAGTTTCTCTTGTAGGTTACTCTATGTCTGTGTACCGTGAACTTCACTGCTGTTCTTATTTCATCACATTCCAGAGAACAAGAATTTTCCCTGTATGTTCTGTGAAAATTTAGATTTCCTGGAATCTTTCAATTTTATTAAGTGCCTTCTGCATATATCCATCTGCTTAGCTTGATCAGTCTGTTTGACAGGGAGGATTAATACATCTGAAGAGCTGTACTCTCCTGTCTGTCCTTGCCTTTAAGCTTGTGGGGAAAGGGGCTTCAAAACTTTCAAAGTTTCATCTTGCTTTGAGTGAAGAAGTGGATTCAACTGCAGGCAGAGCTGTGCTCTGGAGAGGTGGCTGATGCCTGCCTAGGTGTGCATTTTCCTAAGCTTTAATTATGATGTGGTTTAAAGATATTTGTGCTTCAGAACAAATTATCATGTTCTTTCAGATGAAAAGATAAAAAATTACTGTCCTTTGGGCATAATTTTGAGAGTTGCCTTGTTGTTCAGTGAGATTTTTAACTGAGTAGTAGTTGAGAGACTTTGTTTCTCTGCCAGGTGACTTCCTTACCGAATTCTTCAAGCTCTGCCGTCGGAAGGAGTCGACTGATGAGATCCTTGGGAGATCTGCATTTGAAGAGGAAGGAAAAGGTAAAACTAAAATCCTGTTGATTTGTGTTACTTGTTTTTAATTGTTTCCTGTTATTTTACCTTCCCTATCCCCTTTTCTTAAGATTGATTGCTATTTATACTTACAACTCTTATGCATTTTCTGTAATACTGGGAATTTTCTGGCCAGTGCTACATGGTGAAATTTCTCAAGAATTCTAGGCAAGCTTAGCTCCCAAAGTCCCAGGGGACAATTACCTCTGTTATAGTTGTGTATGTGTCTTTTCACTGGAATACAAAAGCTTAAAATTTGATTATAAATGTACAAGAGTTGAGTTTGAGCACACATCAAACACATTTGTCTGTATTATGTCTTTTTGTTTTTTCCACTTTTTTTTTCCTTTTTGATGTACTCTGTAGTACATGTTTAACAGCAAGTTTAAAAAACCTTTAATCTGTTTGAAAGGCTTTGCCATCATCCTCTCCATTTTAAAGAATTTTTAGGGGAAAAAAAACCAAAATAAAAAAACCCCTCCCTAATTGTCTGAGCAGCAGGTCAAACTTTATCCCAACTGTATAGATACTGACATCTTTTTGATGTCTCTGTCCCTTTCTTTTGCTTTTCTTGCTGTATGTAGTGAACATTCCCTTCCTTCCTGCTGCTTGTCACCTTTGCTTCCCTCCAAATATGGCTTATAATGTATTTTCTTTGGTTATACTTGATCTTAATTTTGAAGGAGGTCGCCAGTCAGCTTAAAAAGGTGTTAGACTGAGTAGGGGGCTTGACATAGTCTCTTTAGCTCTTCTTAGCTCAATTTTCTTGCAAGGTTTGCCAAGATGAGCATTTTCAGGCTGCTGGTAATTATTCACTTCAATTTATCTGCTCTCTCTATAACAATATTGATTCAATTTATTGTAAGAGACATTCTAAAGCTCACCAGCAGCAACTCTGGAAAAAAATCTTCTGATTTGAGAAGTTTATCTGGGGATTCTAAAACAGAATTATGCTTACACCATGTAAGGTCAGGTATATAGTGATTAATACAGGATTTATTAAGGCTTATCTAAAGCTTTAGCATAGGCTTGAGCTGCCTTTGTTACCTACAGTGTATTCATTGGTATCATTTGTGAACAAGGTTTAAACATGGACTCTTCAGCAGCCTTTTGTGATGCTCTGATAGTGACTGTCTGCAGACAGCTCAGTCTAGACTTTAGTTGGTAAATTAAATCCAGGACAGTCTGTGACTCCTTTGTGACTTGTTCTGCTGTTTATATTTGCTGATAGTGAGTATCAGGATGGAACCTGACAGCATAGAGTGTACCTCTGGTTAACAAGGGGCTAAAATTCAGTACAAGATAAAAAGGCTGGATAAGACAGGTGAACTTGTAAAGAGAGATGGGCAAGTGTTTGTGGGTTTTGTTTTGTTCTAATTGCTTTTATTTTATTTCGTAGAGGTTGCTGACATTACCCATGCCTTGTCCAAGCTCACAGAGCCAGCACCAGTCCCAATCCATAAACTATCAGTCACAAATATGGTTCACAGTGCAAGGAAAAAAATCCGCAAGCACAGAGGTGTGGACGAGTCGCCTTTAAACAATGATGTGCTGAACACCATTCTACTGGTAAGTGACTCTTCCTGCATGTGAAGTTCAGGTAGAACATGCACTGAGGCATTTGGTTTATAGTCCATAGAAGAGTTAAAGGTGTCTGATATCAGTTCCATTACTTCAGTTGCAATTATCAACTTGAAACAGCCCGAGTTGTTACAAGTCTGTGCAATATAAGTGGACTGAAAACAAACTCTCAACTCTGCCAACAGTTTTAGTTGTAGGGATTGCTGGTATGTAGCCAGCAGTACCTTTAGGGAGAAAGTGGGAAAAGCAGGAAAACCACACTGATGGAAGGTTAATTTTTTTTTTCTTTTAAGTTCTTGTTTCCTGATGCTGCTGACAAACTTGCAGATGGATTTGAAAGCAGAGCCAACACTTCAGCAGGAAACAATCCTCCTCCAGAGAATGAAGATTATGTAAGTTTTACTGACTGACACTCAGGAGAGAGAAAGCAGTTTTGAGTGTGTGTGTTCATACAGACTTTGTGGTTGCCCTACATCTTGTAATAGGTAACTTTTGGAAAGAGGAACTTATCTTTGTGGAATCTCTAAGTAAAAGTAGTGATCATTTCTTTTTCCTTGTAATTTCTTTTTCTTCCAAAGACTGTAATTTTTGATATCTTATACTTACAGGCTTAAAATGTGGTTAACCACTTGTACTGCTAAAGAGATTACATAGTTTGGGAAAAAATACCATTGTTCCTGTATTTCTTGCTTTCTTTTGTTTCTTGCCTAGAATCTCTTCAGTCAGTTTAAATCTGCTCCCTCTGACAGTCTGACCTACAAATTAGCTTTGTGTCTTTGTATGATAAACTTCTACCATGGAGGAGTAAAAGGGGTGGCACATCTTTGGCAAGAGTTTGTGTTGGAAATGCGCTACAGATGGGAGAACAACTACCTCATTCCAGGGTAAGATTTGCTTTTATTGTCATTCCTTTGTTGTAGAAAATGTTCTTTATTCCAGGAAGAGAGTCCACTGTGAATTTGAAACATACTGGTTTGGGTTTTTTAATTGCAAATCCTATCCTTTATTTTTATTACCCTCCTTCCTTAGTGCAAGAAAGGGCAGGGAGTAGAAAAGCATCTGTGCCCTCCTTTGAAAACTTAAAAATGTCTGTGGAAGCTCAGCTTAGAGATCCCTCCACTGTGTGAATGAGGGTGGGTAATAAAACTTAAAGGAATGCTTGGCTCCCAGTTCATCTGTTAGAGAAACATGAAGGAGCTGATACAGGGAGAAGCACCTTTGCTTTGTGGTGTAGTTTCAACCACTTTTCTGAGGAAGCTGTTCCAAGTTCCTGCCTTTTCAGGTATTCCAACCCTTCCAGCCTTTGTCTGCTGCAGCAGAGCTTGTTGCAGACCTAATGAAGGGCTCTGTGAAGATCAGGTATCAATGCAGAGCAATAATATATCCTACTTTTGGGGTTGTGGTTTCTTGGTTTCTCGTGGTTGGTTTGTTTGGATTTTTTTGTTAATGGGGTGAACTGGCCATTTATTCACTGATTTGTACTTTGAAATGGTTACACTACCAGATAAAATAGAATTAAAATACATAGCAATCACTCCAACTTATTGCAGTTTTAAAGCAAGTCAAAGATGCTTAATTTCTGTTTGTAAACAGTTACCCTTTTAACTTCCAAATAGAAAACTGGCCAGGAAATGCAGGGTGTCTCTCTCATACTAGTGTGAATGACCTCTGAGCTTCTAAAATGACCTCTAGGAAATAAATATAGTTTAAATTCTGGACTCTTCTCCTGAGACTACAGAAGAGCTGTGTAGTTGAAATGGTGGGGGTGGGTTTAATGTGGGTATTTGCCCCTCTTTTAGATTTCATATGATTTAAGACCACATGTGTGAAAGATTCAACTTTATAATTGATAATGGTTACACTTCTACCTTTTGTTAGATTAGCTAATGGCTCTCCAGATCTGAGATGTTGTTTACTGCATCAGAAACTCCAGGTAAATATCCCAAATTTAAGAATGATTTTTCTCCTAAGGAAACTGTCAAAATTAAAGCAGTTATTAGCTAAATATATTGTTCTTGTAGATTTAGTTATGCTTGTATTTTTGGGTGTGGAATTCATTTGTTGGGAAAAATCTTTGTTATAGCAACAATTTCAATGGAGTTGTTATCTTTTAGAATTGTAAGATGTTTTCAGGGATTCTCCCAAGTTTTTCTGTATGACTGTTTCTGTAAGAGAAGTAATTACTAAACAATTATTTTTTTGTTCCTTTACCTTGCTAGATGTTAAATTGTTGCATTGAAAGGAAGAAAGCAAGAGATGAGGGGAAAAGGGGGAGCGTGTCTGATCGTTCACCTGGGGCTTCTGGTGATGGTGCAAAAGGAGCAGAACACTCTGCAGATAACCCTGATAAGGAAAAGGAATTTGGCAAGTCTTGGGAATCATGGAGTGACAGTGAAGATGAATTTTTTGAATGTCTGAGTGACACAGAAGACCTCAAAGGAAATGGACAGGAAAACGGAAAGAAAGGAGGAGCAAAAGAAGGCAACAAAGAGCCTGTGAACTTAAAACCAGAGGGTCGTCTGCATCCACACGGGAAGCTGATGCTGCTGCATCCTGGAGAGCCTCTCTACGTTCCAATAACACAGGTCAGGGAGCAAGAGCCGAGCCAGATGTGCAGCACAGCTCTCACACAGCAGGGCTCCTACCTGGGACTGTGAAACTGGGTATATTTGCAGGTTACAGCCTTATCTGTTGTTAAAATCCTGAGTGTTTTTCATTTTTAAATCTCAATGAGGCCATTAAGCTGAAATCTCACATGCTCCTTGTTTTATTTGAGAGTGAGTTTCCTTACCAAATTTCACTCCAAGCAAGTTTTTTAAATAAGAATTAAGCTGTCTTGCCTACCTTAAATTTGGGGTTTTTTAATTACTAGTTCCTGAGGCATCTTGCATCCCCTCCTTACTTTCTTTCCTGCCACCATGGAGATTTCTAGCTGACTGAGCAGAATAAGGATCAATTTTGCTGCTATGTTTTTTTCTTTTCTTCTTTAATTTCTCTGCTCATATCTAAAAGACCAGAGTCATCAGTTTTGGTGCCGTTCTCTACAGCAGGTTTATCAGCAAACAATTAGAAATGTTCCCTGATATCCCCAGGCTTTCCTGCAAGGTGGCTGGGGACATAATAGGCAGCAGTGGTGCCACAGGAAGCAGTTTGCAACCAGCCATGCATGAAGAGTACAGTGTTTTTCTTTCTCTTGAGAGAAATTATTTTTAATTAATGTTACTTTGCTTGGATAAAACATGTGAGCAGAGTGTAGTCAGGCAAACTGTTCTCAATTAATTATGTGGTGACACTGTCAAAGGCAAAAATTCTGTGTTGCTTTTAGGTCGATTTTAATCCATCTCAACAAAATAGTGTCAGTCAAACCCTTGCCAGAGTTCATTTGGATTTTGGTGTTTTAACAATATATCCTTATATCATTCCTTCATTCTGAGGTTATTTTCTGTTTAGGTTCTCTTTGTTAGTGTCATATTCACATGCACAGCTTGGCTGAACAGTTTAAACAGTAGAAAGTTCTGATTATTTCCCTTGAGTACAAATGAAGCAGAATGGACTTGTGGTGATAGGGAGCTTTTTCCTTCTCCTTCCTTGGGAAGGGCTGAGCTGAGGAGAGGCTGTTTGTAACCCTGCCTTTTTCCATGTTGCAGGAACCAGCACCCATGACTGAGGATTTGCTGGAGGAGCAGTCTGAGGTGCTGGCAAAGCTGGGAACCTCAGCAGAAGGTGCTCACCTCCGGGCACGGATGCAGAGTGCCTGTCTGCTCTCAGACATGGAGTCTTTTAAGGTACTGCTGCTTGGAGAATTCTGTGAGACTGCTTTCCTCTCCTTAATTAAACTGTCCCTCTTGCTTACGTTGAACAATTTTGAAGGGTCTTCTGACAAGTTTCTTTTTTTCTCCACAAAACAGTTTCAAAATAATTTCAAGGTGAAAATAAAACCCTACTGCTAAAACTCTTGGAACACATCAAAATCTGTGACAATGTAACGTCCCAGAAAATTTGCACAATGTCTGTGAGAAGGGAAAAAACACAGAAAACATACAGTTGATAAATTGGGAATTAAAGCAGTTGTTCATCAGATTGGGACTGGACTAGCTGTGGTTTGTGGTTTTCGGTAGTTTGTCCCATTTCTTGTCTGAGCTCTGCAGAGGGAGCTAAGAGCACATACACTGCTGTCATCAGAGGAGCTGAAAGCTAAAAGGATTAGAGATTCTGTAATGAAATAGCTGTATATGTATTTTAATTATTGCAATGTTCATAATAAAAGCATACAGATGTACTGTAGAGTATGTATAACATATCAATATCAGTTATTAGCAGTGAGTCATGGCATATTAGGCATATGTAGAAGTTTTATTTCTGTGGTCCAAATTATCTGAAAACTCAAAAATATAGAACCATAATTTGAAGCACAAGTGCACTCTTGATAGGTACATTGAATAGTGAACTGAGTTTCCCTTTATGTTCTGGATATGGATGTATTTATTAGTGTTGACATTGCATCTATGAAAAATGAAGCTATTTTTGTTTGGGGCAGATTTTTTTTTTAATTTCCTTTGTAAAAGAGGAAGAAAAGGTGAATTTTTTCACTGGAGTGTTAAAAACTGGAAAGTCAGTGCTCAAAGCATATTTATGCAGCCAGGGATTCTTTTAGGCTTGGGCTGTTTTCCTCCAGGTCTTTTATGGTATAAGCTTATACATAAAGGAATTTGTGAAAATTCCTACTTATTGCATGTATCAGGTACCAGGTGGAAGTTTAACTGAACAGTGTAATTTTTGAGCTGATGAATGCACATTTTGTGGGTGATAAGAAAGGATTTTTTTGTTGTTGATGATGTGGGTTTTACCCCTTGCCATTGTCTTGGTTAATGCTTTGTTCCCTCACCCTCCCAGGTCTCTGTCCTGCAGTACAGTTTGGTGCCTGTGGACAGAATTCCCCGAGTGCTTTCTCCTCTGCTATGGTCTACCCACTAAACCACATCGTGTTTCCTACCCAGGCTATCAGTGTTACAGGATTTTCAGGAACGAATTTTCTCTGCTCTCCTCACTCAGGCAGCGAATCCCGGCTGTTGCCTGGAGGACTTTGTGAGGTGGTACTCCCCTCGGGATTACATCGAGGAGGAGGTGGTGGATGAGAAGGGGAATAAAATCATCAAGGGCGAGCTGAGCGCCCGGATGAAGATTCCCAGCAACATGTGGGTGGAGGCCTGGGAGACGGCAAAGCCCATCCCAGCACGGAGGCAGAAGAGACTCTTCGATGACACCAGGGAGGCAGAGAAGGTGAGAGCTCAGTGCTGGTGACATCTGACCTGTAATGCTACAGGTAATGCCCTTCCTCCTTCCTCCTGCAACATTGAAACATGGACTGGTCCTTGCACTATGTCCTTGGAGTTACTGAACTGCTCTGTGCGTGGCTGAGGGTTAGTTGGAAATTCCTGCTGCCTTACAACAGTATGTGAAGTACCTAAAGTAATGAGTGTGTGAAACATGACTCCACAGACTGTGTTACTGAGGTGGTACTTTGAATTATTAGTAAATAAACCAGATTTTTACCTGCATGTATGTGTTAGGAACACTTTAGTTTCCTAACACATAATTATTTTGGTTTCATTCTAACCTGTTGGGACTGGATTGATGTAAAACTGCCTACCAACTCCTGTCTTACAGAAGTGTTCCATTCTTTCCTCTTTCCTAGCTAACCTTATCTTTGGGAAGCAGTTTTGATCACTAATATATTAAGTTTTCTAATGTTGTAGGTGCTTCATTACCTTGCAGTTCAGAAATCAGCTGACCTTGCAAGGCACCTCCTGCCTTGCATCATCCATGCAGCTGTACTCAAGGTAAAGGATGAAGGTAAATAATGTTTAATAAATTAAGATATTTTGGGGTGAGCAGTGATGCAATAATTACAATTTTGGTTCTTTCCTTCTAACAGAAGCACTAGAAGATATCTCTTCAGTCAAGAAGATAATCAAGCAGATAATATCTCATTCCAGCAAAGTACTACGGTTCCCCAATCCAGAGGACAAGAAGTTGGAAGTAAGGCTTTTGTACTGGCTGGGGCTGAAAACCTGATAGACTTTTGCACTGTTCATGGGAGTGCTGAAACCCCATGTTTTTAATTTTCACTTTTATCCAACTCTTGCAGGAGATCATCGCTCAGATTATGAGTGTGGAAGCAATCATTGCCAGGGCAAGGTCTCTGAAAGCAAAATTTGGTGTAGAGAAGTGTGAAAATGAGGAGGAGAAAGAAGATCTACAAAGGTGACTGATGATCTTTTATTTTTCCTCTGATGCCCTTTTTTTGTACTTTCAAAATTTAGGACAGATGGATACAGAAATACTAAGGAATCATATTTAGGTGTCCCTGTCCTGAGACTATGGATGTTGTGTAGATACCCTAAATGCTCCTCTGAATGAGCAGCTCTTTGAAAACGTGTGATACAGGTTATTTTTGCTGGAGTTTGGTTTTATCTTGATAGTACTGGGAATTTCATCTGCTTTTTGTGTATGTAAAAGGTGTATTTGATGAATTCTGTCACAACAGAGGTAAAAGTAGGACTAGAAATTTAGTATTTTCTGTAAATATTATGGAATGAAATATTCCCCTCCAAAGTTATATTTTCTTGTTCTTGTCTCCTTACTGATGTGAAACCAGTCACTGAGGAGCTGTGAATAGGAAGTGACAAGGCAGTTTCCTTGCATCACTGCCTGCTGGCAGATTATTTACTTAGCACTCAAGATGACTAATAAGTCATGTTGAAAAAATCCACATTAGCTTGTTGCTGCTGTGCTGGGAGGAAGAGATGATGTTTTTGTAGGATATGTTGGGGGTTCAGGGGTGTGATGTGTGACCAAAGCATTATCTTTGTTCTCAAAAATATCCATCCCGTGGTATGTGGCCAACACCATGAAGGCTTTTTGTGTTGAATTAACACCTCTGCATCAGGAGCCGGAGTTCCATTCTTAGATAACTGAGAGGAGATTTTTTCCTCAGACTTTCAGAATGGAGAACTGAGAGTAGCTGCCAGATCTCACCCTGTGCAAATGATGCTCAGTGGAGGCCTCCTGCCAGGAAACAGCTCTGGGGTTTGGATTAGCAAACCGGATACAGCCACGGATTAAACATTCCCTTTTCCTTTGCAATGATTTGTTCCACCAGGTTTGTAAACTGTCTCCTGGAGCAGCCAGAGGTGTCAGTTGTGGGTGCAGGAAGAGGACCTGCTGGCAGCATCATTCACAAGCTGTTTGTGAATGCTCAGAGGGTAAGAGGGAGCTCTGGGTTGCTTTGCAGACACTTGTGATTTAAGCAGAAGGAAGCAATGACTTATCATATGATGCCAGTGTATTTTGTCTGCATACGTGCATGTGTTGTCATAAATGTGCTTGAGGTGTTTTTTGTGATGTTCAACATGATTTTGGCAATAACAGAACCTTGCAAGACAAAGGAAGAGTCAGTGATCTGGGATGTTAAACAATTGAAGCCAACTGGGTACACAGAGGTGTCATTAATGGCTGATGTACAACCAGTAATGCTGTTATGGCACAGATTTCTGTCTCAGCAAGAACAATCAAGTGTTGATTGTTTCACATAGGAATGTAGAGAAACAGGTCAAAATATTAAATTATTTTAGAAGGAATAACTTTTTAGAATGGGGATACTTGGAATATACTTGGAATACTCAAGACTTCTTCTGTGGAAAGTGGCATGCTGAGGAAGTGTCAGCTCTTTTTCAGTAGGACTCTACATTTAGTTACTTATTGCCAGTGTTGCATCTGTTTTCTGGAGCCCCTTCTCTTGCTGATATTGATGCAAATATTGCCTTTTTATCTGAAGCAGTGTTTGTAATAATAAGCCTTAAAGTATTGATTTCCAAACCTCATGGACTGCAGTCACCCTTCAGTTTCTGTCAGAATTACACCTGCTCATAGCATCAAGTTTTCTAACTAAAATTTAACTACAGTGGTAATAGCAAGGTAGCACAGTATTGCAGACATCTTAGAGCCTGAAATTCCATTTGGGAATAATTGCTGGGAAAACATTGTGATTGGGTGTTAAACACTTCTAAGGTATGGATGACTTTGTAATAAACTGTATTTTGCAACACAGCATAAAAAGGACCATTCTGAAAACAGACTGTGGTTAGTGTGAGGGATGAAAATCAGAGCATTTATTTTATCCTTCCAGTCTCTAGGGAAGGTCTAGTTTGAAATCTCAACGTGCCAACCAGCCTGACTTACAGCCCCTCCTGTAAAGCCCAAGGCTGTGCCCTGTCAGTGCCTGCACACGTGTGCACTTGCCTCTAACACTGAGGCAGGGTTAGAGTAGGTTTCTAGGTTAGTGTTTGATAAAGATATGTGCACATTTCTAGGGCTTTGTTTCTTTTGAAACACCAGTAAACAAAGTAGGGTTACAGATACTTCCCCCAGTAGCTGGTCACTGTTAATTAGGATGTCTTAGGGCAACAGGAGCCCCCTTTGTGTTTGATCTCCCATGAGTTATTTGGGTAGAGAGCTGTTTGATCTCCCATGAGTTATTTGGGTAGAGAGCTGTTTGATCTCCCATGAGTTATTTGGGTAGAGAGCTGTTTGGTAAATAGAAGTTGAATGAATTCCTTGTTCATTACCTTTTGATCCTGGACTCCTCTCTGAGTTGTGTTTAATGTGTTATGTTCTCAGATTTTCTCAGGAAAATTCTGATAGCCAGTGCATGCTCTTGGAAGTAGAGTGCATGATGTCTCTTAAACCTACAGTCTCCTAACCTCTTGTAAGTCATCTCTGACTTGCCTTTGTTTCTGTCTTTCATCACTGGTTCTTTTCTCATCCCTTTCCAAGCTGACTGAATCTTCTGATGAGGTAACCAACTTTGTCCCTCCTTTCCCACTCATCTTCCCAAGCTGCATAGAGTTGAACCTTCTGGTAGAGATAGTACAGCAGCTAGATTTAGTTTGTACTGTTGTTCACATATTAAGCACAAAAATAACTTTGTGTTTCCAGAATGGTTTTTCTGCATTCACAGACTTTACTTCTAGAGCATAATAACAGGTAGTGAAAAGAGAGTGAAATCTTCAATAATAAAAAAACAAACAAAACCAAAACACTCCCCCCAAAAACAACAACAACAACACCCCAAAAAAACCCTCAAAACAACCAAAACCCCTCCCAAAACAAACAAAAAACCCAAATGAAAAACATTTCTTCAAGTGAATATTGATGTTTTCTGATGCTGAAATATGTGGCCATTCTTTATATTCTCTGTTGCCATCACTATTGGTTTGTTGAGCAGACAGATGTTTTGGGGGGATGGACAGTCCCTGGATTTTGCATTCTTGATACCAGGATTTACTGAAACTATGGAATATTTTGGACAGTGATATCTGGGGAAGAACTGGGGTAATTCCATAAAGTGTAGCACAGGGAGCATCCTCTGGTTTGCTGGAGCTGTTTTTGTGGGAACAAGTGGTGCTTGTCCATGGTGAATTCTGTGGCACAAACTGCAGAGGCAAGCAGTGCCAGGCTCCCCCAGCTCCTGGGAGTGAGTGTGGGAGCAGAGGGGTGGATCAGAGGGACCGTGAGGGTCATCCAGAGGGTTCTGCCACACCTCAGTGACAGTGCCAAGCTGGAGCTGTGCCTGCTGAAATTGGGCAGGACCCTGTTGGGGTACTGGTGGGGGTGTGTGTATCCAGAGGTGTATGTGATTAGGGAATGTTTACTGGGCAGGCCAGCCCTCGTTCCAGTGTCCAGGGTCAGTGTTGCTGTTCACTGCCCGAGGCAATGAGCACGGCAGAGGTGCTGTAGATCCTCCCTTGCTCTGCACTGCACTCCCAGCATGAACAGCGCCCACCACAGCCCTGTGTGTCTGAAGAGGCAGGTGACTGTCAGGACTGCAGTAGTGGTGTGGATGATTTTGGAGAGGAGGCTGGCCTGCCCTCCACAGGGAACCGAGGAGAGAGCCCTGCCTGAGGAGGGGCCGTTTCCACTGCTCACAACCCTCACTCACACTGCCGGAACATCAGGAGCTTAATCCGGGCTGAGCTTCACCACCCACACGTGCAGGTTCTTCCATCTGGTTACGTGCGCTTTGTTTCTCGGCATCCCATTAGCGCCCCGCTCTGCGTGCACGTAAAGCCTCCTGACGTGTTGCCATTTCTGATCTTCCTCTGTCTCTCTTCAGAAATATTTTGTGAGTCCCGTTAGGCAGCAGCCGTGCCTGTCACTGTGCCTGTGCTCTTTCCCAAGGTTTCGGTGGTGCCGCCGCTGGAGGAGGAGCTGCGGCGCTCGGGCTGTGCGGAGGAGCGCAGGCAGGGGGTGCAGTCGGAGTTCCCTCCGCCCACGGGCCGGGAGGTGATCCTGCGCTCGGCCGTGCCCCGGCCCGCGCCCTACTCCAAGGCGCTGCCGCAGCGCATGTACAGCGTCCTCACCAGGGAGGATTTCCGCCTGGCGGGAGCCTTCTCCGCCGACACCACCTTCTTCTGAGCCACCGGCCCCGACCATCTTCCGTGTCCTCACAGCAGCGCGGGGCTCACGTCCCGCGGGAAGGGAAGGAATGCTGCGGATGGACCGGCTGTGCTGAGGAGACACCGCCTGCACCATTCCCAAGGACTGGGGTTGGCAGCCTTGAGGGATGTCTGCAGCAACTCACCTTGGAGGTTTGGAACGGCTTCACAAGTAGTTTCAGTCAGATCTTCGGGAAAGAAAATGTAGCAACCTCCTTTCTGCCCAAAGGGAGCATCTTTTCTTTTCTTTGCATTAGCTTGGTTAATTATGGACGTGAATGGGCTGTGTGCAAATATTCATGTTGAAATTCCTACAGAATGTGCTGCTCTACACTTCTGGATCAAACTTTATCAAGTGACATTAGTCTAACTAAATTGACATAAACATAAGTAATTTATATTTATTGCTAATCATAATTACAGAGCCCAGTATGTTTTGGTTAATCACTAAATTTCAAGTATTTCTAAAATATCCTTATTTTTATTTAAAGTATACAGTACACTCTAGTTCATGCCAAGCCCTCCTGGCATTGCAGTCATTGTCCAGAAAGATCTTGTCCCGTCTCCCAAATAGAAAAAACGACATTTAGGGCTAGAACTGGACAGTGAGCCTGAGAGCTGGCACTGATGGTTTGGGGTACTTTATCCCCTTCCCTGGTGCAAGGGCCAAAGCTGTATGAAATGACAGCTGCAGAGGTGTTTCACTGTGAGCAACTTGCTGGTATTTCCAGAGGCTGTTTGCCTGCCCCGTGTCTTTGCTGTGAGGATGGAACATTCTGTCACCTGCTGGCCCCTCACCCCACTGGTACCATCAGACACTGACGTGTTCGTGCCAATGTTGCTTCACATTGACCTTCATGTGTTTTATGAGAATCAGCAAAAAATCAGCACCACTTTACACATGAAATGTACAAACAGCTACAGTATTGTGGACATTACTCAATAAATACGAATTTATTATTGGCTCTCAGTATTCCCGTGCTTTTCCATTCCCTCCTTGCATGATCTGACCCAGGAAGGACATTGTTTATGGCTGTAACTACATGATGTGTAGAGAGTTGACAGTAGGGTCCCAGGTGTTGCCCTAAAGCTCCTTGGAGGGGACAGAGGTCAAAGTGTTTTCTTCAGATAAAGCTCTAGCAAGTAGAAATGCATTTTTCAGGATGAAGAAGAGTTAATTTTCTTCAAGGAAAGTATTGTCACGGAATTTGTTCTCTAGATTGTTTGTGTGAGAGAAATTCCTCTGGCCAAGGGGTAAGTAAGATAAAGACCAATGTAGCTGCTGTTTAAATGGGTAGCTTCTTTAAAAGAAAGTGCACTGGGCTAATTACTGATTAAATTTTAACTTAAGCATCTTCCCTGATACTCTTGGTCTCCTCCTCTTTAATGAAATTTCACACTGCAGTGTGGGCTCTTGTAAAGGCTGTATAAACTTAAAATCCCTCACACTTAGTTCCCAGGCTATTCTTACTTGGTCCTTTAAACTGCTGGAGAGATGATTCCTTTATTATACTCAGGCACCACAAACATCATCCAACATTTTTTTCAGGCTGTTACCTAAAGGTGTCTTTATTACCTGAAAGCATCTTTGCTGGAAATGTCCAGTGAGTTTGGCTCTACAGAAAATGGTGCAGTTATGCAACTACCTTGTCTTAAACAATCTTTTTCTCAGTAAAAGATTTATAACTTCTAAGAATTTTTCTGAGCAGGATAACTTCACAGCTTATTTTAACTAGATGTAGTTGAAATTTCAGCCACGTCCTTCCTGGAGATGTGCTTTATGAGCTTACAACTGCCTTCCAGCATTCAAGGGGTGAGGAGAGACAGAGAAAAAAATCACCACGAAAAAGAACTGTATTTATTTAAAGTAACTGTAAAGAAAGCCAGGTAAGCAGTCCAAAATAACCAGCAATCTTGTTAAGGAAAATGTGACTGTAGAATTTCCCAGAAACCACCTTTGATGACATAATTGGTAATATCTAGTGTTCCTTATCAAAAATAAAATTTTAATACAAGCTGGTTTAAGTAAAAACAGAATTCAACTGCCATCAGTTCTAAATGCCAGAGTCCTGTAAGTCAGGCTCAGTGCAGTAAGGTTACATGCAGAAATTTAGCTTTAAACCACAGGGTCATAAAAACATGACCATAATCAAGTACCTTGGATGCCCTCTGACCATCAGTGTTACAAACAATTCCTTGGTTTTAATTCCGTATTTTCTCCTCTCTACCAGCAGCATTGATGGGCGACAGAGATTCCTGTTAAATCAGCGCATGAGGAAAACTATGTAACTGTATTGGATTTAGTGTTACATTATACCTGAAGGGATTTTGCATTTTACATTTTCACAAGAAATTTGGTGATGTCACAGCCGTACTTTGTAGCCAAAGACCTTCTCTTCAGTTGGCTTCTTTCCTTGGCCTGCTTGGCAGTTCTCTGCAAAAGAGAGAGACAGGTCTGTTTAGTGAGTGTTGAGACTTGGCAACTCTGCCCAGGGACACCATTAGCCCACAGTTGAACTCCAGTCTGATTTTGCAGTACACAGCACAATAAAATGCAGATGTTTATTAAGGTGGCATTTTCCCAAATCCTGAGAAAACTGTCATAATAGTTTAATGCTGCATTTCCACCTGTGCCGTGTGGGAGGGAGAGGCTGAGGGCACAGGGGTTCTGCAGGGCTGAGGAGGAGCCTGACTTCAGGCTCCTGCTGCTGTTCCAGGGGAGAGGGCCAGGATTCCTGGCCCCAGCACACTGACCTCCCTGTGGCAGGCTGTGCAGAGAGTCTGCAGGTTGTCCAGGGAGCACTGTCCTCCTCCGCTGTACACGGGCTGGATGTGATCCACCTGCCAGAACTGCCCCTCCGTGGGGCTCCGGATCATCTCGTTCAGCTGCAGCAAACACAGGACAGGGCACGGGATGTGTGAGACACCCCTCCTGAGCTACATGTGCACGCTACCATCAGAACAAGGACATTCAGGGGAGTAGCTATTTATAGTTCTCATCAGGATAAACAAAGCCAGCCTTAGCATTTTTTAGCTACTCCCACTGGAGAAGCAAAGAAGTATAAGCAGATGGCATGTTTTCACCCAGCCTGAACTGTACAACCAGCCCTGGTATTTACATTCACCCCTACAGAGTCAGAGCTTTGATGCCTGTGCCTTTTAGAGATGAAAAATCTGTTAAAAGACAGTGGGATAGAAGAATCAAGAGGACAAAGGCATTTAGTTTGATTGTTTTTAAGGACTTGTTTTTTCTTGTTCTGTTGTTGATGCTGGGTTAACTTTCTATCTTAAATCTGTAAGAACATCTTTGGGTTTCTCTGAACTGTCTGTAGCTAGATCAGCTGTAACTGCACACAATTACCTGCCCCAGTGGGAGGTGGGACATCCAGGAGCTCTCCAGCAGTTCCTTGCGTCGACTCCTGGGGGCGTCTCTGACGCTGAGATAAAGCTCCTGCGCGTTTTGGTGACAGAACTGGCAAACCCCGTGTTCTACTTCAAACACTTTTGTCCTGAGGTAGCTCTGGCTGGAGCGGATGGAGAAATCCTCCTGACAGGCGTGGGAGCAGAACCGCGTGTCCCAAGCGTGGCTGCCGGGCGGGAGCTGTGCCGTGGGCTGCTGACAGCTCAGGCACAGCGGGGTCCCCTGGCTGTCCAGGGCCTGCAAATACCCTTTGGGCAGGGGGGAGCCTTCACCCTGCTCAGAATGAAGGGCTGAGGGACCTCCCCCAGTGTCTGAAAGCAACCTGTTGGCAGAGAACAAAGCCCAGCTGTTGATAAAGGACGGATTCAGCCCCACAGTTCAGTGGGGTTTTATGCACTATGTCTCTCCATCACATATCTTCTGTGCTCTGAAATTTTAGCTGAAATAATACCTTGCTCAGACTGACACCTGCACACTGCAAACCCTCCACGTGGTTTACATCTCCACTTAGACAACATTTGACAATATAACAAGGCAGATTTTTCTTCTGCATATCTCACTATATTTACACATGTACACTGAATTATTAGCTGATATTATGCTGTATTCATAAAGAAAGGATGGGTTTTATCAGGCATATACACATATAAAGGTAAAATGTTTCAGCCCCCTCTTTAACAGAAGTAAAAAAGTCAAAGGAAACATCCTGGTTTCTCTTTTCAATCTCCATGGCTGCCTATTGATTTCCTGCTCCAAACAGGACCAGGATATACACTGCTTGTTAAATAAAATTTTTTAAAAGGGTAATTTCTGTCTAGAATTTTTATATTCATTTCTCTTTTTCTAAATTTTGAGGCCAAATAGAGGAAAACTTGGTGTGCCCAATTTGCTGTTGACCTCACAAGGAGGCTGAGCTAACATTTTTTTTTCTTTAGCTGAATCATTGTTCTGTTTTAATCAGCCTCAGTTAATTAGCAGCTATGTGTGCAGACATCAGATATTATCTAAATTGTTATAATAACAAAGCACAGCTTATTAGCACTACAGCAAGTTTCTCATGTAACTACTGCACTTCAGCAAGGCAGACACTCAGCAAATGATTTTACTGTGGAAAAAGAGCTTAATCACCTTATTGCATTAATAAACTTACTTTGTGGATTGTTCAACAGGAGCATTTTCTTTCTTGGGACAAACCCCACTTTCCCTGGAGATGAGGCGGACGCTGCCCCCGGTGCTGGCGGCTTTGGAGAGCGAGGCTGCTGCCACATCCTCCCTGGTCACATACCTGGGAATGACAAACACTGTCACAAAGGGAGCCATCTCCCTCAAAGAGTGTTCACTCTCGGCTGCAAGACTGGTAGAGCATATTCTCTTGAAACATTCCTCATTTTCTGGAGGAAAAATTAATAAAGTTTGGGAGAACGTACTTCACCGTACTTCTGAATTAAATGAAATATCTTTTCCTAAACCCGAATTCTAACCAGCAAACAGCTAACTTGTTTTATCTGTAACAATCAAAAATGACAGCAATTTGATACTGTCCTTTAAAAATGACAGGCACTTTGTTCCAGTTAGGTGAAGTCTCAGTGACACTCTGGATAATCCCAGAATCTTTACAAGCTCTGGAGGACTCTTTGCTCTGTTAGCTATGTTTGAACTCACTCCTTCATTTCCAAATGAAACCACACAAAACACAACTGCCTTTAAATAAAACCTTTTAAATCACTTCACTCTGATCATTATTCCAGAAACCACTATGCAGACAACTCCTCCTGAGTCCATCTCTGTACTACACATGTACCAGGCCCTACACACACCTCAGAAGGCTGCTGTAGGTCCTGCTAGGTTTTCTAACACCCTTCGCAGATTTTTCCTACATTTTATGGAAGGAGACAATCAAGAGGTTAAGAAACACTTGGACAATTTAATGAACTTCCTGCAGCAATTAGCGGAATTAAAACTGAACCCCACATACCTTTTTGTGCTGCTGCCAACAGACTGCTTTTTAGACAACTCCTCTGCAGCATGAATAGGACTGTAAAATATCTGACCACTTTTTCTGACAATCTTCTGCTTCATTGCTGTCAGCTGAGTCCATTCTTTCACAAACCTCAGGATCTGGCAGAGAACATGATTGTCAGCAGCATGACAGGCATTACACAGACATAATTCCACTGAAGAGTGCTGGGATTAATGTGTTCAACACTGGCTGAAAACAGCTGGCATAGTCAGAGAGGGTGCAACCCACTCCCTCACCTGCTGAAACAGTCAAAGGGCAACAGTTTGAGCAGTTTGAGCAATTTAACCTGCCCTTCATCTTTCACAGAAATCTCAAATTGACATGACCACGATCCTGAGGAAAAACTGATGAACTGCTTAACAAAGTATTTCAGAATGGAAATAGAGACTGGAGCATGATATTGGTCCCCTTTCCTTGTTCTGCATTTAGAATTTGAAAGTATAATAACATAAAGGGGCTCAGAGGAACTTCATTTCTGGTACCGAATCAAGTAGTTTTCTTACAGGTTGGGAAACCACAAAAAGCCCCCAAACCTCGGAAACTGTAAACTGGCAGGACTGGAATGACTGATTAATGGATTTCCTCAATTATCACAGAACAGTGAGGGACTGAGGGGAAAACTGCCCTACATAGGAATTTAAAATTTCTATCATGGCTGTTTGCTTTAGAGTGCATGTAGAGGAAAAATGAATTAATCCCATTCTCATTTCTACAATACAAAATAAATGGGAGTAACAATATGACAAATGAACAAGTGGTTTGGTAGGTTTTTTCCCTTTCCATTTTTCCACACTGTTCCCCACTGAGGTGCAACTGCCTACCATAGTCAGGATCAGGCTGTTTGTGAACACAACCATGGGAAGAATAAATACATTGGGCAGTATGGACTTAGTTGTGACTCCAGCTACACCCAGGAACAAATTTCCATATTTCAAGATGACAACGATTTTCTTTTTCTCCTTGGAGTATTTTTCCATGGCAAATGTAAAAGTGCACAGAAGACTCTCAGTTCCTCAGAGCTAGAGCAGCAACAAAGAAGTCAATGGAACAGCAGGACACCATGGAAACAGAAACAAGAAAGTATTTCCTTGATTCTTTTTAGGAACATTTACTCATATGGATCTTCTAATCTAGAGCAGAAGGCTGAGGGACAGGAAGATCCATAAGTGCCACCCACTGCCCCTGGAATTCTTACCCCATGTTTTCAGTCTAACAAATGGCTTTGAAATCCCTTGGCAACATTTGTGTATCCCACTCATTTGCTCTCTCACAGAACAGCTGGTTTAATCAGCCACGTGTCCCTTTGACAAATTTAAGTTCCAACCTTGTCAGAGAACCTGTTTGTTCCTACACAACAGAATCTGATTTTCCAAACAGGAAACTAAGTGAAGCAGATAATATTTCACATCCAGTTTCAATCTGGATTTCCTTCCTTGAGTACTGGGGTTTGCAGTGTTACTGTTCTCCTGAAACCCCATTATCAGTGGGATCTCTAGTCCGGATTTACCTGAATGTGTCAGTGGAGCTGGGCCTGACACTGCTTTGGGAATTGTTATAGACCAAAGGAAGGTGAGAGTGGAGCCTGCTCAGAACTGCATCCCTGGGACAATCTAGAACATTCTTGTTCCTAGTGTACTCCATTCAGAACCTTTATAAAGCTGTTTTGTCGAGTTTTGAATGTTGGTTACTAATCCTGTAAAGGAGAAATTAGATTCCCTGGTTGATTCCCTCTATGACATGTGAACAGGAGGCAGGATAATTTGCCAGAGTACCAGAGTGCATAATTAATATTCACATCAGCATCCCTAAGATCTGCTTACTGGGATGAAACTGTGCCTTGATCCCAAGGCCTGGAAGTGTTCTGCATTTATTTTTTAAGAAGTCAGTAAAATTCCTCTGTATTAAATATGATAATGCTGTGCCAGTGGAACTTGTTCTTACCAGTGCCCGATTTTTTTTATGCTGGAAAGTCTCTGGTAAATCTTCCCAGTTATCCAGCTGAATGTCCAATGGAATGAAGTTATGATTCAGGGGCTCCCCATCCTAGACAAGCAAACAGTTTTGTTTACAGACGCAATGTAGCACAATCTAGGAGAAAAATAATCTGTTTCAAGTGAATTATCCTCCCTTCCTACTAAATTTAGTGCCTCAAGGTCAAAATAAACAATAAGGCACAGAGGAATGATAACAGCACAAATGCAAGAAATATGATGCACATCAACATACCTAAAAGTAAAAGGGCTGAAAAATTTAACTTTTAATATATCTGACTTTTTTCTTTGCAAACAGTTCTGACACACGAATTGCCTTACACTAAGAAACTGAAATTACAATCCTCTTGACTGAATTTACAAGGGAAATGAATGATTGTAGACTGAAAATGTCACTTCATTACAATTTAAAATCAGGATTTTCAGGCATTGTTTATTATATTTAACTTTTTTTCTTTTTAATGTCTGAAAAAGTTCTCCACTTAATTTTTAAAGCAATAAGTTGTATCAGCCTAACAAAAATGTGTTTTCTCAGAGCCTTGCCCTCAGTTATCTGGGCTGCTTTGCAGTTGCACCTGAACACACTGACTCACTCTGTTATTTGAAGAAATCTTCCCAGTGAACTTTACTATCACAAAATAGAAGGAATTGGAAAGTCCTGAGTCTCCCTTGAATAATGACCTGGAAAATTCCTGACTGCTGGTTTCTGTGTTCCCATCACCACTGCAAATTAATGAGAATGTGCTTTATTCAGGGAGTTACTGACTTACAGCACCAATGCTGAGCTTTCTGAAAATGTGGTGACAGTATTTTATTTACTTGGTCTGTCAGGGTTCACTGTAATTTTTATTTTAACTCTTGAACGGTATTCTATTAAAATTATTTTGTGATAAGACACTAATAATAAAACAGGAAACTTAACTATCAGTGGCATTTCTAACAATGATCTAATGTATTAGCCCAATTTTGTAAGACAAGTGTTAGAAGTTATGTATCTAAGAAATTATTACTTAATTAATAATAATAATTACTTAATTCCATTCAGAAAAAGAACTGGAATGATAAACTACCTAATTTTTGTACATTTCAGCTAATGCAAAAATATTGATCTTTTTACATCAATTGTAACAAATGAAAGTATACAGGCACATTTCAGTGGACAGCATTTCACTTTGTAATTTTAAAATGACAATAAACGTGCATATTGCAGGTTTACCTTTGTATACAGGTGGATTCTGTCAGTATTCCTACTTGCACAAAACATAAGGCCATCATATATTTGGAATGTGTCTGATTTATCTTCATCCCCTGTAAAGAGAAAAAATGTTGACATTAAAAAGTTTTTTCTTCATTTCATTCATTTTACTCAGACACTAAAACTAATATTACACATGTACCTAATTCCAGAACAACAGAAGATGCACAGCTCAGGCAGCAAGGAATTAAGGTGTTTGTGCATTTTGTTTTTCTGTTTCTCCTGGATTACCTATTATCTGTTCTGCCTGTGCTGTCCAGAGCACAAGGAAATGCCCTCAGTTGCAATAAAACTACACAGATTCAGAGTTGATAGTTTGGCACAGTTCATAAGCAGCCAGAGCTGTGTTGCTCCAGGATGGAAAGGCTGGGTTCATCCACCATCAAAATTCAATAAATGTCCCAGGCTACACCAAGACAGTCCTGTGGCAGTGTCTGTCCTTCTGTCTGTGTTTCAGAGGTGTAAGTTTTATTTAAAAGCTGTCTTTGATGCCACAGGCACTTAATTCAGTTTCACAGCAGGACACAAGCAGTCTTTCACAGGAGCCCCACTTTACCTTCTCCACACTTTTTTTCACTTTCTCCATTCTCCACTTCCCCCAAACCTTCTCTCCCATCCTCAGCACTGCACTCTGCTCTCTCCTCACTTCTCCTGGGGCTCTCTGACACATCTTCCTCAGTTTGGCTCGTGGGAGCTTCACAGATTCTCTCAACTAAAGATGAAGAAACCAGAAAAGTGAGGATTTATGTTGCCTGTACAGGTACCTCATCAACACCCCTCTGGGTGACAGGATCATGTCACTGAAATACAAAGAAATGGCATTTTATTCTCTAATATTACTGTGGTGCAACCACAAAAACTGGAGATAAACTTTAGTACTAAGGAAGTAAATGCACGGAACAAAGCTTTTCATTTCTTAATCTCACCCCCCCAACTTAATGTCAAAATACATATAATAAATAATCCAAACAGCAATTCTATATTATATACAGCCATTGTATACCACAAAGCAGTTTTCCAGGCATTGATTTATACCTGGGAAATTCAGAAGCTGTCCTTACTTGAACAAGTACAAAGATTTAAATGTAACAAATAAATAAGTAAAAAGAATCTTACTCCATCATTTACAACTGAAATGACAAATATGGGCATGGACTTATAAAAATGTTCCATCGATTTTCCAGATAGCTTCAAAAAAAACTTAGTACAAGTAATCTACTGTCACCTGTTGGAGAATGAAAAGCCATATTTTGCAGATAATGTCTCTCATGACAAATATACAGTGATAAAGTTAATAAAACACTGATACCACCTTGCTTAGTTTTGAAAGGTAAAGAAAAAGTTTGCCTCTTAATTGTATTCAGAATACTTAAAAACCTCGAGGAAAAGGAGAGCTCCATTTTCTGCAAAGAAAACTGAGCTTATACTCTTCCTCATGGAATTTATATCCTGTTAACATTTATGTGAATTTTCCACTTGTTTGAAATTGGACTCATATAAAAGATCCCTGGAGGAGGCAAGATTAGGAAGGATCACTGGGCAGGTATCTGTTCATGTAAAGGCACAATTTTTCATATTTTGCCTGGACTCCTAAACAGCCACATGCTCAAAAGGTCTGTATTTTCCCAGATGAATCACATCTGGAATGAGAAATGCCTGGTTTTCTGTGCCCCCATCACTCACCACTGCTGCTCTGAGGGCACCCGCACATCTCACAGTAAGGCAGCAGGTCGTGGTTGGTGTAAGTGCAAACCCTGCAGTGCCAAACCTGGTTTACAGCTGTGCTTTTGCTGGAAGTGTTTAAGCCACAAGGAGGGAGTTCACTGTTTTTTTCTGAAAACAAGGAGGGCTTTTCTCCAGTCAGAGATGTTTTCTTTTTATCCCTGCAGCTGCCTGGGGTAGATCCACTTGTGCTTCTGGCTCTTTTGGCTTCATGTTCACAGGTGCTTTCAGGGCAAACTGGATCCCCAGCATCTACTGGTGTGGAATCCAGGTTTTCATCCTCTTCTTTTGTGACTTCAGAAGATTCTGTATCATTCTGTAACAATTCACTGCCAGAAAATCTTTTGCGTTTCTTCTCCGTGGAGGATTTTGGGGAAAAGAAGGAACGAATGTCGTGCTGCTTTTCCTTCTCAAACTAGGAAAGAAATACATGTAGGTTTGGAAAAGACCTCTTAACCCCACTTATGACTGCATCAGGTGGTGTTAAAATTATTAGTTTTGTCCATTAATATTACCCTCTAATACAAATAGCTGTTTTAGCTTTGAGGACAGAAACAAAAGATCAAACTGTGAGCAGAAAAAGCAATTCAACGTTTCTCTCCTGTTCTGTGAAAAGTATTTTCATAATTCTCAGGAAAATTCTGAAATAGCATTACCACAGGACTGGTACATTATATATACTGTGTGTATATATATATATATGTATATATATATATATGTGCCTTTTTGGAAGGTGTCCATTACAAGGAAAGGCTTTTAAACACTGTTTTAAATAACAGTCAAATTCAGAACAGGTAATAAAGATGTAATTTAAACAGAAATTATTTGGTGGGTCTGTCACCTAAACATAACACAAGGACCCCTCAGAAGCCTGTAGCTGACATTTGTTCCCAGCAGAGCACTTTTCCCAACTTCACAAAAGTTTTTAAATGGAATTTACATTACTTTTTCTTACTAATTTAGTGTTTCTCCCTTAGTAAGTCTGAAGTGCACAGAAAGCTCAAGCAAACAAGAGTTAGAAATTTTAAAAATGAAATAAAACAGAAGAACATAATTTCCAAGTCTTACATGTGTAAATAAAAGTTCATTTTTGGGATCTTCTAGACTTTCATTTGGGGTCCAAGTCTCAGCAAAACTCAAAAAATCCCATTTCTCCTTATCCCCTTCTTCAGCCTGCATCTTCTCTTTCCTGCCATTCAAGGTGCTGCCTGTGACTTTGGCCTGCAGAAAGACAACTGCAGAAAGTTTCCAAGGAATTCACGCATTGGGGAAAATTTATTCACCTATAACCACTCAATTTGCTTCCCTTGCAAACCTAATTCAGCATTTGCAATGGGATAAACTGCTGTAATTAAAAATAAGTGATTAAACCTATCCTTCTTTCAGCATCCATTTCTGCAAGAGTAATGCCAAGTCCTGTATTTGGCATACTATGAGTAGTATGTTGTCAGTGTTTATTAACTTCAAAGAGAATATATGGTTGTGTACATCTCTAACAGTTTTATTATTGTTCTGCTTGGCACGTGGAGACAAACAAAGGCAGAATTAATTGAAAGCAGCAGTTCAGTGACAGAACTTGCAAGGTAAATTGCTGTTGAATTACTGAGACCCATCTGTGCCATGTTTAAGGAGACTCATAATGCACCAGACTGACAGATTTTTTCAGAGGTACCTCCAAGAAGTAGAACACAGAATTTCATACCCCAACTGAATGTCAGGTACAGTTTGCAGTACCTGGATTCTTTAAGCAGTGGTTATTTTTCTGAAGAAGAGGAATACACTGGCAAACAAATGGGTACCAGTGGAGAACAAACCAACAGAAACACTGCAATACAGGGGCAGCCAAAGGCAGGACCCACAACCATGAGTTGACACTTGCATCAGAATAAACCCTGTGTAATCACAGACCCAAATGATTCTGAGACCTGGTACTTAAAAGGCAGTTCCTTCCACAGTGACACTTGGGGCAGTGTCAGAACACAAGAGCTCACAGAACACAGAGCACTGACACACCTCAGTTACCAAGACAAGACACTAATGAGTGGTACCAAAGGTCACAAAAGGTCACAGAAGCAAAACAGTCAAATTCTTTTTCTTAGTCCTGTGAACTGTCCAAGATCTTGCCAGTAAGGAAAAAAAAGCAGACTGGAACTATCCTAGCTTTAAACTGACAGAGGGTAGGGTTAGATGGGATATTAAGAAGAAATTCTTCCCTGTGAGGGTGGAGAGGCTCTGGCACAGGTTGCCCAGAGAAGCTGTGGCTGCCCCATCCCTGTAAGTGTCCAAGGCCAGGCTGGATGGAGCTCTGAGCAACATGGTCTAAAGGAAGGTGTCCCTGCCCATGGCAGGGGGTGGAACAGGAGGAGCTTTAAGGTCCTTTCCAACCCAAATCATTCCATGGTTCTAAGGTTCCTAACAACAACTGGGTAATACCAGTGGAAAATGGCAACAGAAGATAAGATCAGTGTAATCTTGGATCTACTGAAGAATTACCTGAAAATGCCTCTGCCTCTCAGAAAGTTTAGTTAAGGCACAACACTCATTCAGTTAAAAGAAAAACCATAACAAATTCCAGTTGTTATGAGTGAGCAGAACACCGTAAAATTGCAAACTGAACAACCAGAGCAACAAAAGGCTGGAAGACAAAACCACCATCTCCTGTAGATGTGAACCATCCCATTCACCTTGGCAAAGTGCTCCCTGAACCACAGGGAGTTCCTGATCCCTTGGCTCCACTCCGCACCCACCTTGCGGTTCAGCATTGCCCACATGAGGGTGTCCATGGTTCCCTTGGCAATGAGGAAGTGGATGTTCACAGAGCTGCTCTGCCCAATCCTGTGTGCTCTGTCCTCTGCTTGTTTTATGTGGCCTGGATCCCAATACAGTTCAGCAAACACCACGTGAGTGGCAGCAGTGAAGGTTAGACCCTAAGCAAAATAGGTAGATGCATCTTAGAAAAAAGGTTCCACACACAAACAACTGAAGCAAAAGAAAGCTAAAGGTTGTACAGGACATTTTTATATGGAAGGAAGAGGGGCCACCTCGATAGCAGATGGGCTTGTTATACTGCTTTCTACCTTGGGCCTCAGATAGGGATAAGTAAGATAAAAAAAATACTTCAAAGACTGCATATTGTTTTTCACTATAGAAGTAACACTTATTTCTTATTAATCTGGCATTTTTAGTGAAATAGAGTTTTTCTTGATTATTCAAGAATGAGATGCTGCTGCTTATGATCATTTTTCCCAAGTAATTTCAATAGCAGCTTAAAACAGTGAATGTGATTAGTGCAAAGAAATGAATACCTGAGTCTGCAAAAGACAAATTGCATGAAGATAAATTGCCTTCATTAAATCACTTCAGTCACCAATGACTTCAGCACCTATAACCCTCAAGTATATTATTCACCATATTTTCTTTTTTGTCCTACCTGCCCAGCTGCCTGAATACTCAAAATAGCAACCCTGGTTTCAGGATCCTTCTGGAACTGATTGACAAGGTGAATCCTCTCTGCAGAGGGGACACTCCCATCTATCCGAATGTAGCGAACCTGTAACATCAGAGCAGACACAAAATGACACTGTCAGGGTCTGGTTTGGACCCAATCCCCCTCTGTCCCCCCAGAAAAACATGAGAACAACTGTTCTATTCCTGGGATACATCTACACTCATTTGCCCTTGGAGTTACAATTAAGCCTCCATCTAGAGAAGTGTAGGCTTAGTGTTCCCTTGTTACAAAAGTAGAAGACAGAACAAACGAGGGATCTTAACATGGAATATTCCACAGTAGACACTGGAATTGCCCTGACATGCTTTATTAAAGTTCCAAGCATTTAAAAAATAATAACAATATAAACCAGCAAAGTTAGCCACCCTTGCTAGGAATAGCTGAGAGTCCACGATCAGAGAAATGTGACAGTTGTCTGCTTTGAATGAAACACTCAGGTGAGATGACAATGTGCTGCTAAAACCCAAAAAAAGCAGACAGAGGCACTTTGGTAGAAAAGGTTGGAAAACAACTGCCTACAGCATTGATTTAATAATAATAAAGTATCATACCAGAGTGTGTTTACATTAAACCACATGATCCCTTTTAACCAAGTGGCACTGACCTGTAGACATGTAAAATCCTAAACTCCTGTAGTCATGTGCAGTTCTCCTGAGTTCAAACACAGCTCACATGTATTTGTACATCTGAAGTTAAATCTGTGAGCACAGTTGTTCACTCTTTACCTTGTTTTCTATGACAGCCTCTGTGCAGGCCTGCAGCATGCTCAGGTGGTGGGTAAAGACAAGGAACTTCAGCTTGTCATTCTCAAGCATCATTTTGATGTAATCCTTCACTGCTCCTGCCTGGAGTAAGAGAGTGTATTTCATTTGAACATTATTATCTTCAAATAGACAGTTTATTTTAAGGTCTTTTGATCCCTTGTAATAGAAAAAGGTAAATTTCCATACCTTTTGTTATCCACGTTAAGACTTTATCAAACTCTAACATTGCTAAGTATAAAATGATTCAGATTTAAAAAAATGCCATCACTTGGTGCCTTTGAGAAACCCAACTCATTCCTTCAGAGAGGAAAAAATTATCCTGGAAACATCACATAATTACATGGCACGTCTTCTGACTAAGATGTAGATAAACCCCTTTTTAATTACATTTATCTGATGTTTTAATCCATATTTGGAAAAAACCAAACATATTTCAAAGGGACAAGGTAATGTTTAATCAGAACTTCTGCATCTGCACCCACATAAAACCATGCATCAAAACTGAAAGAATAATTCTGATACTTTCATGATACCATAATCATAAAACATTGCTCTATTTAAGCATTCATAGACTTCTATTGTGTCAAATGCAATTTTCAAAATCTTTTACAAAAACTATTAAAGTAATGATGACAGTTAATAACAAAATTTATCAGTGATCAGTTAATGCAATACCCACTGCAGCAGCCTTCAGATTTCCCTTTTTCCATTAGAATGGGGTTCTGCCTGTTCCATAAACACGCAGGGTAAAACAGAGTGTTTCTTTTATTAAGAAAAGCCTTCCACGCTCACCTTGGCAATGGCTGTTTCTTTGTACATCCGTGTGATCAGATTCATGACCTGAGAGAAGTGGCTTTCAGTGGCATCTGGATTCAGGTTTCTCATTAATTTCTCCCACTCTGCAAAAGTGGCATTCAAATTCTAGTAGGCAGAAGAGACCAGTGGTTACACACACAGTACAAAGCACGTTCTACCTCAACGTGTACATTCCAAGTATGAAATGTTTGGGAACTGAGTGCTTTTGAGAACTCTGTCAAATCTGGCTAAAAGTAACTGTAGGATTCAAAATCTATGGGAAAAGAAGACAGAAAAAAGGATTGTACTAAAATGAGGACAAATTTTATCTTTGATGCAAAAAAAATTGCTTTGTAACGTTCTTTGTGTTATATTTTAAAGAGAATAACAGACACACCATGCTTTATAGTCACTCAGTCTTTGTAACTGCACATAATAACACACATGCACACATATAAATGCAGATGGATACAGGTATTCCTTCTTAACAAATGTGTTTGTAGCAAAAGTGTACCAAAAATGTAGCAAAAATGTACCTTTGCTGCGGCCTGAGGGAGGTCAAAGGGAATGCGCTGCCTGACTTTGGGAGGCAGCTGAGTTAGAACATCATTCTTCAGTCTTCTGATCATTATTGCACTTAAAAGTTGATGTAGTTCTTCTAAATTTGAAGCCCCTCTACAGTCCCATTGAGCTCTTTTCCCAAAAAACCTGGAAATGAAAAAAATCAACACTAGATCTTCCATATTCAGTGGAAAACTTCAGTATGTAATTAATTTTAAGACAGGCTATTAGATATGAAAGCATGGTGGGTAACAACCCTTGGAGCTCCTGTTTGTGCCAGAGAGGTGATTGTTTTCTCTCTGATTCCTTCCAGTGCTGAGGTCAGAGCTGCTTCAACTTCCCAACAGACCCCACTGCCAGCAGGAATTACCATCCATCAGCTGCACACAATCCTCTGCCTAATCCCACTGCACTGCCGTGCCCACAGGAAGCAGAAGTTTCAGGTATGATTTTGGAACTCTTGTTTCATAAGAAGAATGTACTACCATGAGAATATTCTTTATTACATTATAGGCAGGAGAGTCATCACAAAAACTAAAAGTATCACCATTAATATTCCTTTGCTTCCCTCCCTGAGAATTCCTTCCTAGTTACTGTCAGAGGATTTAAAGCTTAAGGTACTGTCTTCACATGTAATACTATTTAACGAGCATGGTTACATAGAGGAAGTAGGTTTAATGTTAAAAAGCTAAAGGTTGAAAAGAGAAAGACTTTATTAACTCAGTTTTCCTTATTCTTTCTTTGCTGTTTTTAAGGAAGGGTTGCAGCAGGAACAGCAGCTTTGCACTGTCAACATTGCCAAGAGGTAATGAAATAATGAAAATGAGAGATTTTGGTGCCTTTGGAGAAGAGCCCAGCTAGCATTTTCCAGAGTCAGGGGAGTATGTTGCAAGCATGTAATTTTTATTTTAAAAAATCTAAAAAAAAAAAAAAAAGATTAGATAATTTGAAGTCTTACTGAGCTTATCACCAGTGTTCTAATTGACTACATCACTTGGGAAAGTGGCTGAGGGAATCACTTCTGACTGGTGAAGTATTGGCACAACACACTGGGAATGCTGCAACACCTCCTGCTCCTATCCCTTCTTTTCTGTTTGTATGGCTGTCCTTGTAAAGGTCTCCTCCCTCCATCTTCACTGGGGATATAACAGAAATGGATGCAAATCCTCCCAGGAATAGTTTGGACCTCACTTTTCAAACAGGTGTCTATGGACACCTCAGTGAAAACCACCCACAACATAAAATATATGCACAAAATAAATCTATGGAGTTTATTACCACAGGATGTTTTGTTTCAGCCAAGTCATGAAGAAAAAGTTATTCCTCTGAAGCCTGCTAAACCCTGAACTTCACTTTTATTACATTTATGGTATTCCAAAAATAAGTTAATCGTCTCTGATTGAGTAGCTACACCAGGCTGTGCCCACACACACTTGTGGTGTGAAAATTACAGATGCATTCAGTCAAAACACCGTGGAAAAAATAGCATTTCTCCGTCTGAAAATTAGACAGTGCTCTTCCATGGTATTTGAAATTAAATACTGATAAAATGTGTATGATGGAGGGAGAAAAACAAGTTTTATGAAAATGAAACTATGTCATTATTACTGTAAAAATTAAACCTAACTGCCAGCTAATTTACTTGACAAAAATCTGTTATTTTGAATACATGCAAAGTTGGAGATATGGAATTTTTTAGCTAAGAAATTTTTTAAAGGTTCTTCCCTTCTTGTAACTTCTCACATTCCAGATTGTAACATGGAGTCAGATGGGTAAAAGCAAGCATTTTAAATTGGAGCTGCTTCTATCCTCTCTGCTTTAGATCAGCTAGAGAAACCATCATTAAAATAAAGCTGAGGGAGGCAAGTCAGAGGGAAATGAATCCTCCTTAAATTAATAACTCAAAGCACATGAAACATATAAACTCATGAAAGATGCAAGAGAGAAAAATGGGTTAAAATTCATGAGTTACCTGTGGGGAAAAGTGTGTAATGAGCAATGTCACTACACAAATTGGAGGCAGAGGGGTGGACAGGAATTGCAGTGGCTACATTGGATCCCTCAAACAGAATTACAAACACTACTGTGCTTTGGGGAGTTTTATTCACTTACTTTTATTCAGTAAAGCTGTAAAATAAAGAGACAAGTATTGGACTTTTTTTTCCACTCAGGTATGGTGGGATAACAAAAAACCTGGATCCCACAACAAAGGGAGATATAAATTATTATATTAATGTGAGCATAAGACCAAAAGTCAAAAACTCCAGGTCTAAAAGTAAAACCTACACACTTCAAACTAACAAAAGTAAAGGTGTAAATAATTTTACTTAAAAGAATGCTGGCACTTAAACTGTATTTCAAACTTTAACAGCTTTTACTTTTATTTAATAAAAGTGGAATTTATCAATTTAATAAATGTAATCCTTTTTCCAGTCCTCTTAGATGGAGGAGATGGTACCTCACCCTGGGTTTCCAAGCAGGATGGTGTGTTACAGCAGTAGAGGTACTACCTACTGATTATCTCACTTCACATGGCAAGAAAAATCACAGAAATAATAATCAAAGAGATAAGAAAATAAATAAGCAATTCTAGTAATACCTGACACGAGCATTGCAGTATTTTTTAGCATATTCACTCCAAGTTCCAAATCTTCTTGGAAATAGTGCCTCAATCTGCATGAAAAGCTGTATTAAAAAAATAGCAATGGTGAAAAATTAAAACTTGCCTGCAAATGTAAGACTATTCAGAAATAATTACTAACTGATTATTGTGTTACATTCTATAGCTGCACAAAAATACACAGCTTGGCCCACGAGCACAATTCCATGGGAGTACATGTGCCTTCAGACAGGACAGTTGTGGGAAATCCTCAGAGAACAGAGCACCCTGAGCACCATAACACAGCACTGATGGCTTGGGAAAGATTCATATTGAACAAGAAAACATGAATGCTAAGATGCTATTCCTAGAAATACAGCTTTTATCATTTGCCAGGTACATGGGCTTCTGCAAAACTTCAGTGCAGGTACTGCTTGAGTAGTCTGCTTCTTAAAATATGTGAAAAACCTACTCATTCTTAAATTTAACTTCAAAAAACCCAATCATTGAACTATATAAAGGTATTACACATTCTAACTTCAGTTCTCCGTCCAGGGTTGGTTCAATGTCTTCGGTACCTGTGCAGGAAGTTTCATAATTATCCACACCCGGAGATACAAATATTTGTTTTCAAATTTTAAGCAAACATTCATGATATAACAAGCCCTTTTCCATACACTGGATATCTTTCTCCAGTTATAAGCTCGCCGAACAAATTAAATTATTAAAGGGTCTTGGCGTAAGTTCCATTTACACAGCAAGAAACTCTAAAATGTAAAGTATTATTTATATAACTCTTATAGGTTCTCTGGATACAAATCAGCTCTTATATTTAATTTAGTTCTGCACTTGATAAAAAAAGGCAGTTTTCTTGGGTTCAGTAAAAAACCCAAGTGTTTTCTGGTTTCCTCTCTGCTCCTCCCTAACTCCATAAACTGAACTTCCTTCAAGAGAAAATTTGTCTTTCTGGACTGCAAAAAGCACAGGATATATTTTTGCCACTTAAAAGAACATCAGGAATATTCAGCGAAAAACCAAGGACTTCCTACATCAGATGATGAAGTAGAAGATTCAATACAAGTTCTTGTCTACCAAGACTCTCCTACCCAGAGGAAACAAACAGTTCTCTACTCAGGGTCTTTATTTTCTATTTCCCCCAACAATCTGCTACCTGTGAGATTAATTTCTTACAAGAAGCACTGTCTCAAGTCACCTGTGCACAAGCTTGAAATGAGTTTGTAAAACCAACTGAAACAAAAATACATTGGTTTAGTTTCTTGTACTTGTGCCTCTCAACGCAGCCAGTGCACTTCTGGATGTCACAATGCACGTAATTGTATATACTCAAGAAAACTACAGAACTCTTCATTTATTACTGACACCACCCATATAAAAACCCCAAAACACAACACAGGACATCAAATACCTCTTCAGGTCTTCCCAGAGCAGGAGTCCCAGTAAGAAGCACAGCTCTCAGAGCTTTCTGCACAATTGGCAGTAAGATCTTGCTGCGGGTGGCGTTTCTGGATTTCATGTAGTGGGACTCATCAACCACAACCACTTTGAAGTTCTGCCTGTACAAAGTGTCTATCAAAGTCTGTGCATCAGAAGTTAACAGGCCATACCCCAGAATTGTTACTTTGCTGGTTGATATTCCCCTAAAAGAGAAAATCCACAAGCTTTCTTGGTAAATTTGCATTGTAGGAAAAGCAATATGGCAAAGAAATGATAAAAAATTAATTTAGGAAGGTATGTATGTCTCTTTTTGGATTGATTGACTAGTGGGCTGTCAGGCGAACAATTAACTTTGGTTTTTGTGTTTAAAATGTCTCACACTTTTCACACACACATTTCACCATCATTTTCAGAAGCCATAAATTGCATTTAAAAGAACTTTCATGTATCTGGCTGTATTGCTTCAACCTGTGCCCACAGTATCACATGGGACAAATCCACTTTCTGGATAACAAGTTACACACAGTATCAGCACCTGAACACCTGAAGCAACAATGTCTCTGTGCAAGCCCTCTACTGCTCTGGGTACAGCATCCTAAGATGACTGTCTAGACTGTCCCTGAGTATCTGGGCACTGTAAAAGTACAGTCTCGCCTGAACCTCAACCATGTGGAAAAAACATTCCTGCCAGAGCTCTCTATCCAGCTTTTTTGCTCAAACAGAACATGAAGAAAACAAAAAACCTGGAAGCAGGGAACCAACAATGCACAAGATGAAAAATTAGTATTTAATTGGAAAAGAACTCATCATAATAAATGTAGGGATGTATATGGGTCCACAAACTGATTTTAAAATCACTAGAGAGCACTGTGGCCCTTCAGGAGCCTTTGAGCAGCACAGGAACTGAAAGCTGTTTGACAGAAATCACCAGAACGAGGGTCAGAGCTGGTGTACCCATCTGTCAGGCACCACTGCTCTGCTGGCATGATTTTTGTCTTTTCTTCAGTAGCAAGAGATCAAAAAACCAAGTTGAAGTTTCCTTGAGCATTTAAGAGGAAGGGAGTATGTGCATGTGCACACTGATGCTGCTGGCTATGGAAGAGGCAATGGCTGGAGCACTGTGGTCACTGCACCACAGACTCTGGCTGTTCTGTACTGAGAAATGGAGCAACCAGGAAAACAAGAATATCCTCTATCCCTTTGTGAAGTGTGTATAAAAATTTACAAATAAATCTATTTATTCTTAGTGGAACCAATTTATTCAAGAAACATCCAATTTCAGATTTAGCTAGAAATTACAAGAACCTTAATTGATGCCTAAGTATATTTTAACCCATTTAAATAAAAAAGTCAAACAACACTTGGACAGTAAATTTACTTGCTGAAGTTTTGAAGAAAAGCAAAGGATTGAACTGAGAGAAATCAAAGCTGAACATATGGAAGCAGAAAGGAACAAAATGCTAAACCAAGCTTGGCAGTTGTATTTTTGCATTTTCTTGCAAATGCATAAAACACTTTCTAATGTTAAAATATTAATTAGTTCAACACAACCTCACTGTGGCTAGGAAGCCTCAGGGGAATTAAGTTCAAAAAAGTACAAACCCAAGTTTTCATCTTTCCTTGTTGTTGAATAAAAGTGATAATGGTTAAGGTGTACTCATTGATAAAACTCTTAAAATATAAAACGAACAGGATTTTGTTTGCCATTTAATTTTGCCATCATTTTTCTTACTCCACATTTCCCCTTTCTACATCCAGCACTGTAATCATTAAGTGCCTTTTAGTTAAATAGCTTAAAAAAAAGGCTCATTTTAGTTCTCATATTCCAATGATAAACTTAAATCTTGACTATCAGCAGCAATTAAGCTCCAACCTCTTTTCAGTTGGATTTCTGTGGTTCCCACAAGGAAGGTTCCAAGTGGCACATCCTGGTGGTCAAGTCACTTTCTGATGCTCCCCAGACCACAAGAAGATCAGTCTCCCTCATACTGAAGTTTTAGAACAACACCCAAACATTACCATGAAACCACCCAAGTCATTTACAGTAAAGCAGACTAAAAACCCCTTGTAATTCAGGGTTACAGGGGAGTTATTCTACCAACACACCACACGTAGTCTCTCTGATGAATTCATGCTGTTAAGTCTAAAGATAGAAAGCCTAGGTCATGATGACCTTTTCAGTTATGTAGTGATTACTTATTCTAACTTACAGATTTTCTCAGTGCACTAAATAGAATTTTAACAGTAATTACCTCCTCGTTTTGTAATGTAACCAGAAGTTTTCAAAAAATGTTTTACAGAAGCTAATGAATTCATCAGAGTTGAGAAATAACTGTGTATGTTCAATCTGAGACACACTGAAGGCATCTAATTTCCAGAAGACAAGCACTTGCTACTTTGCAAAAAACCAGATCTCTCAACTTCAAAGAAAATGAGTAACCGCTATAAAAAAATTACACAAAACTGGGAGGAGTGGCTGATATCCCAAAGGGTATATCTGATATTCCAGGGGGTTTATCTGACATCCCAGAGGGTGGCCCTCCTTGAGCAGGGGGTAGAGAACAAGGCTTTCCACAGAAGAATAACCAGTTTTACTCACCCGACATCAGTTTTGTTCTGGATGATGGTAATGTCGTCTGGAGAGAGCTCTGGAATCCACTTCTCCATCTCATCAACCCAAGGGTATCTCAGAGAGGAAGGCACCACAATCAGGAGAGGCCATTCATTTTTGTAGTAATATGAAATGGCAATTGCTTGAATGGTTTTACCCAGCCCCATCTGGGAAAAGAAAAGAACAAGATTACACACAGAAGTCTCAGCTCAGAAAGCATCTTCCACTCAGAAGAGCTAAAAAGAATTTGCAAAGACAGAGCCAGCTAAAGGAAACCAAGTCAAAGAGCTCATCACATAGTTTAATTAATCACCTGTTTAATTATCACTTGCCACCACAGATCATCCTTCATGAAACAAGATGTTTCTGTTAAAATGGATTAATACATTTGTTATATCTGGTTTGCTTATTAAAGCCAAAAGAAGTATTTCCATTCTTTTCAGAAGATTTTCACTTCAGGTTCTTAATAGTATAGACCAAAAGAGATCAAACTCTTTAACATGTTAAGGTACAAAACCCATTTTTTTAAAGATTATGCAAAGGAAAGAAGAATATAGGATGCCTTTGTAACATAAAAACAACTTTGTTCTTAGTTGCAGAGGCAACTGGAGAACAAACAAGGGTCTGTGTGAACAACTCTGGTTTTGAACCAGTAGGTCAACAAAAAGGAACGACTGCTCTCATTCACCAGAGCTAATGGGTTCTCTTTGGTCTGGAACACAGAGTGGGAAGTCCACACAGTCAGAATTCACGTTTACAGACAAGGTGAAGGGTAAAGATTCAATATATGTGTATAACAAGAAAGTACTTGGCTCATACTGTCACGGTAGGAACGCTGTCCGTGAGTTACGACCACAGACAGCAACAGATGAATATAATATCCAGAATTTAGGGGTTTGTTCACATGGCAAGAGATAGTTACAGACTCCTGTTAAACACCAAAGCAGAGACTGGCCTTAAAATACTCTGTGCAGGTTTTCCACAGAGTCCAGTGGATATTGGAGTTCATTTGCTCCTGTCCAGCTGCTCACAGCAGAGACACAAAACAACAACTCTCATCTCAGTATTGAGTTTAAGTGGACTGATGTAATGATATAATGGAGGGATTTCCCAGGTATAGAAGAAAACATAATGAATCTTTCTACTATCACTAGAAATAAAAATAATCAGAGCTGCTACGATACTAAGTTTTTGTTCAAAATTGCCAAGTTTTCATTAAAATTTTCCTGAAAGTTCCCCTTGTGTCATCAGGAGTTCTCAGGCCAGCTGAAAACAAATCCCAGCGAAAGAAAAAAAACCAACAAAATAACATTAATTTTTATTTTGTTGCCACAGTTGTCTCCCTAACTCAGACTGCCCAGCCCCTGGTGATGATCCAGAAAACTGAGCTGAAAGGAGCAAGGAGTAAAAGCAGGGCTCTTGGCATCAGTGCACCCATAACCATATATTATGGCCTTGTTTTTTGATTTAAACTTATCTTTTCTCCATCATGGAAATGGATGACACAAAAAAAGCTGAAATTTTGAGGGAAAAACATCTGTCCTCACTGCAGGGAAGAATGGAAATGTATTTTTAGAATACCTCTCAAAAACACTCTTATTATATTACTTTAACCTTTACATAGTTACACAATGCAGGTATATGTACAGTAATTCTAAGATCTCCAGTTTTCATACATAGCTTCTCTTTGTATACAAACTCACAATACTGATTTTTTCTTTCCCCAACATTCTCTTATTTTAGAGACAGTCAAAAAGCTCAGGATATCCCACTGCTCAATACCTCCTCCAGTGCCAGACCTATTGTCATTACAAAATATACATTATTTACTTTGCAATAAATATATCTTGCAGGACTTTTTATTGCTCACATAATTACACAGAGCTCATTTTCTCATTCAAGGAGGGAAATAAGAATTTTTTTTTTTAATAAACAAATATACTGCTGGTATTTTGATTTTCCCCAAGCTTCCCTTTTCTCTTCCCCTGAATACTTTTGTATTCTTCACGGTTTGCAGAAATTTCACATTCTATGCCAGTTTATCTCCAGTTGTAATGAGATTTTTCTAGTATGAGGAGATGCTTAAATCCCAGTAATCCATCTCTCTCTCCCTCCTGGTGTGCCAAGAAAACCCAAATTAGAATAGGGAGACTATATCAATCCCCAAATATTACCACTCTTTCAGAAAGGTTTTACACTGATGACAGAGCAAGAGCATTATTACAAAAATGTTTTATCTGTGGGAAGAAATGCTGGACTCAGATTTCCCTACTACGGAATACAATGTGAATTTTCAAACGTATGGAAGCAATGAATTTCACTATCAACCACTTGATCAGTCAGTTTAAGAAAATTCATCTTTGGAAACCATATCTGTTAAAAATCTCTTTGGACCAGGAATGTCCACTAGTCCATTAAGAATGCAATTATAAAGTGCTTAAAAGAAATCACCTGAATTAAAGTTTTTAAGATTTAAGAATTCAAGAGATTTAACCCACCTAAATGCAGCTAAAAGGAACTTCCTAAGTTTTCTCAAACATTCTTTTAAACTCATGTCAGGATTCAATTTTTTCCTCAGTTAGGTATTTCCAGAATATCTGCTGACTATCACAGGAATTAGGCTGCTTTCATTACCAGCCTTTCTGCCCACATCTCTCAAACACAAAAAGTCACCTCTGTATGAAGAATGTTAACACAAAATGGTGCTAGAGGAACAGGAACATCACTTACCTCATCAGCAATCATACACCTGGAAAAGAAATGAAAAGAGAGGGGGGGAAAGCAGAAATTAATACTAAATATAACAAATAAAACAATACTTACAAATGGATTCCTATAAATTTAAGTTGTGAATTTGCAGAACCAATGAAAGGAAAAAAGGTGACTTCACTCCTCCAGGTGTCAACTAAAAAAAGTGAATTTGGTCTGAATTTGAAAGGATGCCAATTGTTCTAGAAATGTACATTCAATTTGTGAGCATTATTGGAGAACTTGCAATTGCTGCTTAGGTCTAATGACACATTAATTGTAATCTTAGGAGACATTTTCAAGGCAGGAAGTGCATCTTCAGGGTTGTTTTGTCTTTCAGAAACAACAGTGCTTTTGCTGCTTCATGATTAAGGATTATTTATATGTCAGACTGATTTTAAAAATCTGCTTTCCAGAGCTGTCACATTTGTTTGAAAATAGAAGCAGACACTCCCTCTCCCCCACCAATTGTACCAGCTAAAGTATTAGAAAATGAATTTGATTTTTTGCCCATTTTGGAGTCACTTGGTAACTACTCCACGCAAAGACAAAGACAATTCCAAGTCTCCAGCCTAAACTGGTAAATTCTGTAAATTTACATTTTCTAAACATGAAATGCCATTTTGATATGAATTTCTCAAAAGGTGTTTTAAGTTATTTAGTTTATTATGTACATTTTTAACTCAAAGAGGCTCTAGGGACCTTAAATGTTTCTAGCCCATGAAAGCTTCTTCATCATCCTGGAACTTGATGATCTTTAAGGTCCCTCCCAATCCAAACCATTCTGTGATTCTATGTGTACCCTCTGTCTGCCAGTGTAAATTCCAGTGTCTACCCATTTCCCCAATTTCTTTCAACTGAGGTAAAAAAATGAATTAAAAATTAATTCTTCCACAACTCAATTCTTTATAAACAACAAACTATGTATTTGCAATTGCTTTGCAACCCCCTCCCCCCCAGCTGTTGGAGATGGAGCAATGAAAACAAAGGAAGAAAACACAACAAGAAAAAGCCCCCAGAGTCTGCAGATTTCCAAAGGGAAAAAAAGCAGGAAGAGAACTATTTTTAGTGGCAACTCCTGAGTCTGGGGCGTTAAGGCCTGTGATTTGCAGCTGGGCAAAGACATTTACTTGCAGACAACTAAGACACAATTCTAATTTTAAAATGGCAGGTTTTGCTCCGACTGATTTTTTTTCCATTAAATACTCATTGTTAATTGCTTAAGCTGAAGTTTACAAAATGAGTCTTTCTTTCTGCAGATTCTTTGAGGCCAACAACATTAATGTGCTTTCAGTACATTAATCATGTTTTTTAAAAACAGTTTGAGGCCTGAAGTCAATTGGAATTCACAATAACCTACTGTTGCAGTTGTACTTCTTACACAAACGCAGAAAATGAGTGAGACCACAACAGTTAGACACAGAGCAGAGGCACCTCAAGAATAAACCACAGAACTTCTTCAATAAAAATTATTTAATATAAGGATATCAGAGCAAAAGTACAAATACAGCAATAACTAAGTAGCATCTGTTGTAAGGACAGGAACACAAATGTTCCTTGCCAACTTGTGCTGACAAATACAGGATTTCTCAGCACATCAACTTAAATTTCAGTAGAATTGCATAAATAATGTAATGTTAATTATGCCAGTTCAGACACACAAATCGAAGTGAGAATACACAAGATCCTATTGCACTGTTCTTTGGCACATGGGAATTATTTGGACCCTCCTGTTTCAATTTCAGGATAACTGGCTACAATGAAGAAATTCAGAGCGATTTAAAAATCACTCTGACAATTAGAAGCTGAATAGCAAATAAAACAAAAAGCTTTAGAATTAGGTCAACCACAGGCACAGATTTTTTTTCCCATAAAACTAGATTTTTTCATTAGGGTGATCTGTAGCCACTTAAGCTTTGATGACTTGAGTATCTGCTGGCGACTAAGAAATTGTTCTGGTTTTCTTTCTGGCCTCATTTTCAGACTGCACCCATAAAACCTTTGGTGCTACAGAGTATCTTCTGTCTTCATGGTTATTAACTTCCACTTAACATGTCTGAAGTGAAACTTATGTAGCAGCAGCAAAACTTTTTAAAGCTCCAGTTAAAGTATCTGAAGGTGTCAAGCCCTCTGTTATGATACACTTAGCAACATGAATCACTGCTTGATCCACACTCTTCACAGTCGAATTCCTGAAGTGCTACGGTTTTTAAACTGCTAATTTATGCCAATTAATTAACATTATTGACACTCACACTTGATAAAATTTTGACATGGCCCACCGGGTTGAGTTTATGATACAGCCAGAAGTTAATAAAACTAATGTAAGTGGAAATGGAAATGGAGGATATTCGATTTATTTTATGACATAATGCATTTTAGAGCATTCATCTCGTGTAGCTTTCACAGCTCAAAAATAAGAATCCCAAAGATGCTTAATGTAGTTGCAAAAGCTAAGTCCAGATTTTTTCCATTTGATTCTAGGGCAATGACAAACAGCTTATATTACCGTGAGGGAAATCATCAAGTGTTCCCAGTTTATAATCACAACAATTAGATTTGAAATGTAAAAAACTTGCTCATCATCAGAGCCCACATCTCACAGAACTCACAAGGTGTCTAATAATTGCATTAAGCTGTTAAAAAGCAATATTTTACATAATCTTAGAAATACGCAGCCTCTATTTAAACCAACCCTCAGTACAATCTATATTATTGCAGTCAGACAAGCTGCCAGCATGGACAGAAAGGTTCCGTGCTGTCAAAGCAGAAGAAACAGACCTTCAGCTACACTGAAGGGACAAATATGTATTTTTGTTTCGCATATTTTGACTGCAGGAAGACAGACTTCTTGTTCTCTGAAGTTCAATTAGTCATTTCCTCTCAACTGGTAGTTACCCAATCTGAGCTTCATCATTCATGTCCCATCTGTTCATATGACACCTTAATAATAGCTCCATCCAAGAATATAAATCAGAGCTATGATACACACATTCATATCCTGTTATAAGCTCAGCCCACATGGGCAAAAGTTTCAGAAAAGCATGGAAAAAAAGCATTTTAGATGTCTCAGTTGCACTTACTCTCAGCAGCAAAGCCCAACCCTGCAAAAAGCACCACAGTCAATGGCAAATTCTTTCAGATTCGTTCCCATTTCATTTTCAAAGGTTTCCCTTCTTCAGAGCGAATCCTGTGGCTTTTACTTGAATCTCTGTCCATTCATCAAGGAAATCTACTATTTTTTCCTAGCAGAAAGCACCAGGATCTCATTGGGATGCACTGCTTCCTACTATTCACAACCATTCTGCAGTTGTAGGGTCAGCAATGGACACAGGACACAGGACAGGAGTATCTTGCATAAACAGAAGGGAACCATAGTTTGGTCTCTACTAGGATTTAATAGTCCTTTCATTTTGAGATGTATTATCTCCAAAATAAAACTATATTTTCCTTTAAAATTCAAACTGGAGCCACAGGCAGTACGCTGGTAAGTGAACACTCATGCAGAGTGCAAGGTCTGTGTGCTGGTTCACCTCAGGTGCACAGAGCTCCAAAACCCTGCTGCTGATCCCCACCCTGAACAGAACAAATGCAAGTGCCTGAGGTTACACACAAACCCCATCGCTGTGTGTGAAGATTTCTTCTAAATGTAGAGAATCCCTTAATTTAAGGGACCGCACAAAACTGCATGAGTCAGAACCAGATTGTCACAGAACAGTCTTGTAAAGGTATTGAGCACCAAGCAAAGGTGCATTTACAGATTTTTACTGCCAAACCCTGGAGAGAAACCAGAAGTAAGCATAAAACAGGTGAAGGAACTAAGAAAGAAACCCAAACCTGAGTCCTCTGAAAGCTCTCATCAGTAAAGTTCTGTCTCTGGAAGGACAAAAAGAGTAATTTCTCAAACCTCAAAGAGCCCAGGAAAAGCTCCTGGTTGTGTTGATGTGAAGAAGATTGGAATCAACTTTGCAAAGCAGAAGGAGAAACAGATCTTGAAAATTTTATGCAGATGAGCTCATTGGAGAAGCAGGAGGAAACTGAGGTTAAGCTCCTGTGGCATATGCCATATAGGCACACAAAAATAGACTCCATCAGAGAGAGGGTAACGCTCAAAGAGTTTCATAAAATGAGTTTCAGGGAAGAACAAATGTTTAAATGAAAGTCATTTCTATTTCTGTGCGTCTGGGTTACATTCAGGTCACTCTTTTTGAAATGTCAGCACTATTAACCAAGCAAAGAATACAGGCAAAGTCTCTTATATTAATTATGGCTACTTCAGCAAGGGATCTTCGTAAAGAGAAAGAATCTCATTTTGAACTTTGCTCTTGAAGGAATATCGACTAACACCACACTAGCACAAGTATAAGGTCTGTATAACCAAGGATCCCACTAAATCATACGGTTGGTGATAAAGGTTTCTTGTAACTACAGGAATCTTTTGCACTCATATCCTTTCTAAACTAGACAGTTGTGCTTCTTCATATGGAGGACTAAAAGCCAAAGGGGCACAGCAATCCAATACACCTATTGCCTGCTTGTGGGTATAATTTAACTTCTTGACTGATTTTCAACACCTATTTATCCAGAAAAAACAGTAGTTAGAACTGCAGGTAGCTTTGTCAGAACAAACTCCTTCCTTTTAAACGCATTTTCCAAGGCAAACACTCCAAGCAGTAGCACTTAATTTTTTAAAACACTGAAAAATTTTGTTACTACTGAAGCCAATGAAAGCTGTTTTTTGTTAATGCAGGCTTTGGAACATGTTGTACAGAGGAAGCTCACGTCTTTCTTTCACCAGTGTGGGTGTCCTGATATTCTTGGGATTCTCACCTACTCATGTGAGTCAGTTTTATATAACGCTACAACATATAATTTGCCTCCTACTCACAGGCCAACACTTTAACACTAACATCTTATCCCAGGGTTATTTAAGGAATCTGAACTTAGAACATTTTTATATAAAACTGCGCAAGCAGGCGTTCCATTTGTGTGTCAGTAATCACAGCACAGCCCCAAAACTGCAACCAAGAGCTGACTTCCTTGCAGAAATCATCAAGGTTGTTTCACCAAAAATAGTGCTCCAGGAGATGTAAGATAGGCTGTACCCTTGCTACTGAACTACACTATTTTAAAAACCCCTAAACAATAAAGAAATGACCTTTTATTTAACATAAGATGCACTAAATTGCCACATCTGCAGTGCTGGTGGTTCTCAAAAGGAGCGTAGAGGAGAATGGTTGTGCTTGTCTTGTGTTTTCCTCCAACACTCCTCAACACGTGACTGAAAAACCCACCCAAAGTGCTTTATTAACATTTGAAAGCTCTCAGACCACATATTCTAGTATTTTAGGTTTGACAGAGATGTCTGGAATAGCACATATCAGAGTGGTCAACTTGAAGGTTAAGCTCAGACACACCAAGAAGTTTTTAGGTTATATTAGCTGAACTGTTAACGGAGGAAAACTCCAGTCAAGGAGACACCAAACAGTGCTAGTGAAAACTCTTCACCTATTCAGTCACTGGCTGCAGAGCCAAATTGGTTCTCCAGCTGACTCGGTGCAAGGAAAACTGACTTCACTTAATTGGAACAGTTGGAATAACATCAACGAATGTCAACTCCTGATAATCCTGCAAACTTAACCTTGCTGTTACCTGGCATGACTGAAATACCTGTGAGCAGCAGGTCTTCTCTAGTATGCAGACTTTCCATGAAATTTGAGTACTTGTCATGATTTTCCCAATGACCTCTGCATTCCTAAGTGACTCTCCCTCTGCATTTATCTGCACTGGAAGAGCTGCAGAAGTACTCTCTTCACATCTTTCTCCTGTAAACTCAGCTGAATCACACAATAGGGAAAAGAATTATCTAGAAAAATGTCTCATCACTAGCCTCTCACAGTTCCCAGAGTCAGTGTCTTTTTTTTCTCCAGTACCCCAAGCTCTTAAGACCAGTGTTTTCTCCTACACTTGGTTCCTCTTCCATAGCAATCCTTCAAATTACTTTTATACATTCCAAATACTTCAAAACAACTATCCATTCAGCTGTTGACAGAATATGCCACTTCTTTTCTGACATATATCTCTGAACTAAGCAGTTCTGCTGATCTTTCCTACGTTGATTTATCTCCTCTACTCCAACTTGTCCCCCCGTCAACACAACCCAAAGCCATCAGAGAACATGTGGAATTAAATTGCTTACCCAGTCACCCTTGGGGTAGTTTTTCCTTCTGCTTATGTTATTCCTCTTCTTCCAACTTCCATTAAGTCAGTCAGAAGTGACTCATACTTGTTTAAGACTTTACTTCTTCTCACTTGCATTAAAGCCACTTGTCTCACACACTCCAACCTGATCAGTCCCATTCTTCCCTCTCCCTGATGCTTTTAGTTGACCACTCTGACCTTTCCTCGTGGATTCTCACTCTGCAAACTTCCAGTGCACACAACTAACAGGAAATTCATCTCCCCTTCCCCCTCTCTCCATCACTTGCTGGCACCCTATTACCTGCACTTGTCTCTATCTCTCTTGGTTCTCCTCTTCCATTCTAACAAATTGTGCCCTGTATTTTGAAAATCTGTATTTTCTACTCTACTCCTACTGCTACAAGTCCACATTTAAGCCCAGGCAAATACTTAGATTACTACCATTGCTTTTTCTATGTTCTTAAGTCCTATTTTTTTAACCCCACACAGTTCCTCTCCTGAATTATATTCTACATTCACTTACTGACAATGCATTTTTTGTCCCATCTGAATTGCTTCCCCAGTTCCTCCAGCATCACTTCCAAACAAGCTTCCCTGGCTATGAGAGCTCTGCAGAACTTGGCTCAGTCTCTCATTCATACTTCCTGCATCTGAACCTCATTCTGTGAGCCAGCAGCTTCATTTAATCTTCTCTCCCTTCTTTAGCACTTCTCAGATGTGAAATGTTCTCTGAAACATTACAAACCTCTTAAAGAAAAAGAGACATCTTTCGTTAAAAACACAGGACACTCAGAGCTGGAATATATCAACTGTTTGATCCTCTACAAATTCAATAAGCAGCCATTCCATTCTCTTTCCCCAGGGGTTACTTCTGTGTCTTGTTTTCTAATACTGGAAACAACTGCTCACCTGTTACTATGCAGGGTTCAAGAACTCATTTATCACAAAATTATAATAGTTTTATATATCTGGGTTGCTGAATATATTGGAATAAAAGAAGATTTCTTTCTTATTCTAGCAAAGACTTGTGCCTTGTTTCAAATCTCTCTCTCAGGCTACCTAACCACAAATTACTAGAACTAGAGACAGAAATCACATAAAGTTACAATTTTATTTTTATTCCCAGTTCTCTCTGACCTGAAGATTTTCAAATAATGGAGACACTTGTTGATGGCACTTGATGCTGCAAGCTACCAAGTACAAATTAAAATAAAAATAAAACATTCAAAGAAATATTCCTAGACATGACTAAAAAAAAAACCCAAATGTGAGGGGAATTTCATTTTCTAACATGCAAATTTAATTAATTTGGCTTCTGTCTACATCAGTGTGGCAAAACCAAAAAGAATACGTAGATTTTCCAAAAGAAAAGATGATTAACTTCATCTTGTCTGTGAATTTATCTTCTTCATGCTGAACTCTGAGTTCTCCATCTTAAGATCAAATTGGTCATGAGTTTAATAACAAAAATTCAAATTAACTCCAGTCTCCCCAACAATGATACCACAAAGTTTGGAGTCATTGAAGGATGTTCTGTTTGGTACTGACACCAGTTCTACATCCTTCCCTGCAGCATGTAAGAATGATAAATACTCACTGTCATGTGCTATTAAGGAAATAGCCAGAATGCTCACTAAGATTTTCAGCAACTTATTGAGCACAAAATGGCCCAATATGAATAAAAGTTGAAGAAAAATTCTTCTTATAATATATATATATTATATATATAAATGTTCTCCCTAAATACTGGTAACTATCAGTATAAATACTGGTAATTATCAGTATAAATACTGGTAATTATCAGTATAAATACCATTATCAGTATAAATAGTGATAATACACTGAGAATTATAAAACACCTACAGCTCCATTAAATACTAACTCTCTGTGCCAACCATTTCTGTTACATTTTTCTTTGTTTAGAAATTGATGGGTAATGTTTTCACTGTATAAATGAAATTGTGTGCTTCTTGTTTAAATTAAACTAGCACATTTAAGTAAACTAATAGAAACTAGTGTTGTGAGGACTTACAATAGATGAAAACAGTAAAGTAAAATTCCACTGAAAATAACTATGACATGTCTCCCAGGAGAGAAATACTAATAAATAGCACTGGGGAAAAATTCAACAGTAGCCTGTAGCCTATAAAAATAAAATATTTTTAGAGGTGTTCCTTTAAACCATGTAGCTGATTCTAAAGAAACCAAAAAGAAATTTAGATAATGGCAAAAAGCAGCTGCTCTTGCATTTAATCACAACATCGACTTGCAGCAACCTGTGACCTTTCAAACAAAGGACAGAAAAATCAGACAGTAACAGATACATGGACATGGAACTGGGCTTAGTGCTTCAAAATGAAAATGGAAGGAAGACAAATCTATTTTCTTATTCATACCTACTATCAAAGATAAGAAACTGAAGAAAAGAAACACACTGAAAAAGCAAAACAATCAGTAATCTTGGATGGAAAATGGTAAAGATAAAAGCAAAGTGAAACAAAAGCCTTGGTAACTTAAAAGGGCAACACAAGACAGAAAGCAACAATGGCATTGTACAGAAGGACAAAGAAAGATTAATAGACAATATAAAAATCAGAAGCAAACTCAGTAATAATGACAAAAATAACAGTGAAAGTGAAAAATAGTTAAATAAAAGTGTAAGACAAAAGGCCCTACTGCTCCAGCACAAACTAAAATGTGCACGGAAGTGCAGGGACTGAATGTATTTTCTCTTCCTGTATCAGCTTCCAAAATCTATGACTCCCTTAGACACCCAACTCAAGTGGAAATTAAACCTTTCATACTACTCAATGACTAATACACCCTAGAAAGCTGAAGAAATTTGTGTAGAAATTCACCCAAGAATTTAAATATCACATATCAGAAATTCCTGGCCCTACAATAGGATGTGCCTGGGAATTCTAAACATTTCTATTTCTCCTGCCCAAGAGCTACATTTCTATGGTTCAACTACTAAAACCTCAGCAGACTATGTGTGCCCTACATTAGCAGTGAAGAACCTTCCTGTGTTCATAAGGTTTGAGGAAATTTTGATTTGAACCTCTGGGTTTTTTTGGTCTACTCTGAGGGTGGGAGGGGGGAATTAATTTCTACAAAGACTGATAAAGTCTTTGAAGTAAAAGTTTGTTCTAATTAACAAATAACTAACTATGTGTTTCTCCTGTGTAGCCTGCTAGAGATCAGAGACACACTCAGTGGGAAAAAATGTACTATTTTGAAGTGCAGGCAACTGATTTGATATTTTAATAGAGGACACTGACACTTCATTCTCTAATCATTCTCTGTCACAATGGTCCTCTGTATCCTACTACCAAAAGCAATATTAAACACTACACAACTTTTTCTTACTCTAGAAAGGGACTGCCTAACAAAACCAATATGCTTTCATTAAAACCCTTTCATTAAAACTTAACACCAGATATGAACTCTGCATATCCTGATACTGCCATCCATGGTCATTTACCTTTTTTACTGTGTCTGTACTCAATAAACAACATTGAGCCAGCATGCATGGGAAACTAAAAATCACTTTCCAGAATATATGTTAATGTACTACCTCTAAAACTTAAAGAGGAAACAAGATTACCCCAGTAAAACAGTTTGAGCACACAGTTACAATTGAAAAGCTCATTTTCGTGGCTGGTAAATATCTCCAAATCCTCTTTTGCATCCACAAGCAAGACAGCTTAAACAAATTGTTCTGCCAGCATGTCTAGGAGGAAAGATATCTGTGTGTCTGAAGGCATCTTTTGCAGATACCATCAACTAGGCAAGCAATACTAAATAATGATGTTTGCAGATGCCATGCTGACAGCTTTTATGACGAAGCCTGATAAGGCCTTTAGTGATATGGTGAACACATGGCACCCAGGAGCACGAGGACTAACTTCCAAACAGCACACCTCTGACTTTTATAGTGCAGTCAGGAGAACAAAGTGTTTGTATTACGAGACAGATGTCCCACACTTCTGTAAAGAGAGGATACAAAACAAGAAAACATGGTAAAAAGAGATTGTGAGTCTCCAAGTGCTACATCAGTGAACAGCAGCAGTAAAAATCAATAGTATTCAAAGAGAGATGTGAGCTCAAAGGAGGTTGAATACAATCCTTATCAGTGCTATCAATCATTTGCCCATGTATCTCTGTAACTTGGGTATTTTGCCCAAGCTTCTACCACTTTTCCAGAGTACTGAGCTCGGACACTGCCACCTCCTCTTCACCAACACGTGCTGACTCCTCAGGATTTCCTAAGCCCATTGCTAAGAGTTTATGTTCCTAGAAGGGACAAGTTTGCTGGTTTTTTTTATTTAAGAGACAGTTCAAAGCACATATAAATAAATAAATACATATTATTGCTGGTTTTAAAAGTAACTTAGATCTTTACTGAACAAGAATAATAGAAATAAAATAGTCTTCAAGGACATAATTTGTGTGCACCCATCTTTTCTGCAGATTACTGTCTGAGGTTATAAATAAAGACTGTATGTTGTATCCATCCCTAAGTAGCCATTCCCAAGTGCATTTCTGAAGAATAAAATCTAGGAAGGAGTAAGTAGCCCTGAAGTTATTTACCTTTATGGCATGTTTGTGAGGTAAAAGGTATCTTAGCATATGTTGAACCATACACTGCCTTGTTGGCTCTAGAATTATCAATTCCTAGAAAAGGGTTGGGCAGTGTCTGGCAGTCCAGATGATGCCCTTGGAGCACCTACTGGAAAAGCCTTTGATTCATTTACTAATGAAGCAAAAGCACAAACCACAACAGCGTATTTATTTCATACCCTGGGAACAGATAAGGGAATTAATAGTACACTCCCAGCCTCTTTCATGCAAGAAATAAAAGTTTGTTCCAATAATAAGTTCCTTTTTCAGGTTGGGTGCTTGTCTAACCTAAGATAAGATTAATTAATTGAATCTCTTCAGCCTACAGGAGAGCACTTGCTCTACACCAGCTTCCTTCCACTCCAGCAAAGCCTGGATTAAGTGATGACTGCAAGGAGGGCATAGCCTGGGGGAGAGAAGAGAGATGAGCTGAGATGCACATATTGCTGACTTCAAAACCTGTGTTTATATATTTTTTAAAACTAGAAAAGACACTTCTACAGGAAAGCACCAGACCCTGCTAAAATATACCCCTGGGGATACTGAAAAAAGATTTAAATCATTATGGAGTACACAAAAGGGAAAGACTTGGGTAAGCCAAGGGCTCAAAAACTAATGAGAAAATTCAGCTGCAAGCACCAGAGGCTTTTGTTCTCTGTTTTGGGACAAAAAGAGAAATAGATCTGCATGAGCAAGGGACAGATTGAAAAACATTCCTTGGGAAAGTTTGACTTAATACATTTTAATTCTGATAGAAGCTGGCTGAGAGTGGGGACACAATGCCCCAGTTTGACCCAGCTAAAACACAGGATTTGGTGTGCCAAGGAAAGAGGTTTCTTGCAATCATGATGAACATATTTCCATATGCAGGCCACATCAAAACCATCAGGGCCATATTATGCAAAAGTCTTGTTAATGAAGGGCTTCGAGAAAAAAAGAAAACAAACATAAATCCCATAACCCTAATGAAACTAATATAATTCCCTCCTTGACAGAGTCATTAGCCTAATTCCAAACTTTTTCAGATTACTTATTGCAGGCAATTGTTACTTCTTCAACAAAGAGAATCAAGAAATATCTGATTAAAATGGATCTAGTCCTACAGTTAAGCTGCTTCCTGAGGAACCTCTGCATTATATAATAGGCTGCAAAAGATAATGCCCCTTTCAAACACATCCACTAGCCTACACTAATTAAATGGGTATAGTTTCTTCAATGTTAATGCCTTCTGCTATTTCACTATTTGTATATGCAAATGTACCTCAATTGCATATTCTATAAACTTCACTTCCCTTTATTAAAATCGGATCAACTGAGACATGGTAGCCAAGGGCTTTCCATTTATTATATTCAAATTTAGGTCCTAAGCCTCTTGCTCTAAGTGAGATGATAAAATGATCAGAAATTAACTTCATCCATCTTTACAACCACTTCCATTGTAATTCCCCTTGTGCCAGTCCTCTCAAACACCATTACTTTCCAAAAGAACAGCACACAGTAGTTTCATGGCTTTAGGTTGCAATTGCCTGCGTTCCCTAAATTTTATAAATGTGGAAGTAGCACTTCCCTCCCTCCTCTTTGTCCGTGTAACTCAGTAACTGGCTCTTACTCAGCAAAATATTTCCAGCCTGTGCTGCACAAACCACTTTTTTGGATTTATCAGGTTCTTAACTGTTGAATGCCTCTCCTATCAGCTGCTGCACTTGCTGAGCTCTCTGCAGGGCTCCTTCTGCTCTGCTGCTGCAGCTCAGGGAGCTCCAGAACACCCTGGTTACATGCCAGAATGGTACCAAGTTTAAAATAGAATTAACACACAGATGCATCAGGATCTGTCAGTCACTCCCTTAACAGCTCTACCACACCATTAAGAACTGAATGTGAATTAACTTATTTTAAGAATTCTCTATTAACATAACAAAAATTGTGGTCCTGCTGACATCAACCTCCTTTTACATGAGGAGGTTGATATCACTTTGGTACTACAATTCTCATTTGCAGAATGCATTATTAAATATTTTTCATCCTCTGTGGAAAAAAAACCCACAACTCCTTATTTTAAACCAGGTTATCTTCTAGTTTATGAAAGATTTCTGTAATATCTCAGCTAAGAGCTGCTGGTATTGAATAAATAAAAATTAATTTCTTTACCTAAAATAATTATTTTTAGCATGTGATACAAAAAGGATTTTACCTGCCACTTCTTTGAAGTGCAAATATGATGCCTTTTTCCTGAAAAGGAAGCAGCTTCTTTCTCAGTCTTTCAGGTAGAAAGGACAGCTTAGCATCAACATTTTCTGAATGAGAAGCTTCAAGTGTAGGTGTTTCCTGGAGTGCACTCATGTTGAACCTGAGGGAAACGAAAACAAAAAAAAAAAGATGCTTTACCTGCAGGACAGGTCTGCAATGCATTAAAAAATAAAGCTTCAGGGAACAATACTAATCATTTCATCTCAAAATATTCAATATCCACACAACTTTTCTCGAGAATTCTTGAGAATTCTCTCTGGAAAGCACAAAATAATGCACATGCTGGAGGAAGAGTCCACCACCTCAGTACCAATAAAATACTCTAAGATGAAGAGGTCAGGATGTATCACTTCCTTTAAAATATGAAATCATTATGTAAGGAAGTTTCCTGTTCATGAATGAAAGTTACTGGCCATTCAAATAGCGCTTGCTCATGGGCATTGAAATGGAACTCTTTTAGCAAATATTTTTCAGAAGAGTTCTAGGAAAAAAAATAGGCTATTTAACCTTCTGAGGATGGAACTAACAGTCCTTTAAAATTTTTAATTCTAATAATCAAATCAGAAAAAAGAGGAAAATACACCCACTTTGGGGGAAGGGGGAAAAAAGAATAAAAAATAATAATAATAAAAAAAACAGTAAGGAATTTTATTTCCCTCAGAAAGAAACATCGAACCACATAACTAATCAACAAAAATTCTCATAGTGTGCTTCAGATTAAAAATGTAGATTCTTCGTTCATTTTTGTCCAAGGGACAGGGGTAGAAAAAGAAATATTTTTAACTCTCTTTTAACTTCAGTAGACTTTAAACAACCAACCAAAAGGTTATAAAGCTCAGCAGCAGTGCACTGACCGAACATGAAGAAAGTGGGAAACCTTTACATCAAAACATTACCTAATTATTTTGGATTCAAAGCCTGTGTGAGGAGCTGGATCACCATAGGAACAAGGAACATCAGCCAAAATACAGTTCCTACACTGTTAACAGTATCTCCAGGTTTGAGAGCAAAATCCTGAACATGGTACACTCGGGGTTTTTGATCCTGACTTATTTCTGAAGCAACTCGAAAGAAGTCAGAAAAAATGTGTGGGATGAGCCATTACATTCACAGGCAGAAACGTGCTGAGCTAAATGATCATTCTCTTCAAGGGCCTGCAGGACTAAGGATCCTGCTGTTTTACACTCCTTACAGGGTAACACAGACCTGGGGACACTGCAAATGGTTGTTCTATCACAACTCTATTTCCCAACGCTCCATCTCCCACATTAGACTAAAACTGAGAAATAACTTCCACTGGGATGAGCACAGGGGTTGTTACTGGACATTTTCCAAGATCAGTGAGAGATCCCAGTCCCTGAGAGACCCCTCTCCACAGAGCTTCTCCCAGTGGCAGCTTGGTCATAGCACGTGGAGCCCCCACCCGTGGTGTGGAGTGGAGATTCCAGAGTGGGATTCACTGACCCCCTGCTCTGCACTTCACATGTGGCCCAGTAAGCCAGGTCCTGTCTTGTTAGACACTTAATACAGTCTTAAAATCAGGGAGATACAAATTAAAAGGGAATGAACAGAACACAGCAAATATAAGTTACCGGGAATTTGCCACATCTGGAGAAAAATAAAAAGGAACTCCCACTACTGTTAACAACAGTGGGAAAAGGGAGAAGGATAGGGAAAAGATCAGGACCTGAATGTTCTGGAAGTCCACTAACTGTTGCAGAAACATCGAAAAATGAGGATTTTGAAAGATCTGTCACCAGCATTGCCAGCCAGACTAATGACATTCATGCAGACAGAAAATGAATAAGTGCTTTTTTTCTGGTTATAGGATGAATTACAGGCATGTCTATCAAGATATGCATTACAGACAGTCAGGGGAATGTGAAGAAAGTGCTGTGCATGAGCCTACAGGCAAGTTCCATGACATCCTCATTGTGAAAGAATTGAACTGGAGAACTTCCAGTTCATTCCTGCATTCCTTCTTGGGCATCTATTACCACTTCTGCAATGAAGGGGTGTGTAACCACAGCTGCTTGGATGTACCATTCTGCTGGGCAGTGAGAGAACAGAGTGAATTCAAATTTAAATACTGATCAACACTCAAATTTGAGGCATAAGGGTTGTATTTACCATTGCTGTGGATTCTGTTCTATTTTGTGTTAAATTACTTACCTGCTAGATAATCTTTTCTAAGAACCATATTCTTGAAGAGGTATCCTTTGTCCCACATATAAAGCCCTAGGAATGTTATTGCTCACGTATGAAAGCAACAATCCTACCTGGAATCACAGCTAGGGGGGTGTGTGTATGCACACACTGCAGGACTTCTGTATAAACATGGTCACAGCACTGCTCTCAAAAACATGGACCTCAGGGGTCTGAGCACCTGCTGTTCCTCACCAGATGAGTGCAAGCGACTCACAGAGCAGGAAGAACTCCAAGGCTGGAGAGAGGCTGATGTTGTGCTTCCAACAGCAGGATCAAGGTACAGAAAGCTCAGTTCTCATGTAAGTCTGGTACTATCAGCAGAAAGGCAGGACCTTTCTTCCCTAGACTCCTATCAGGAGTGCCCTCAAGGTGCTAAACTACTGAGACAAGCCCAGTGCTGCTCCACATACTCCTGATGCAGAGCTCTGACTGAAGACCTGGAACATAACCTGTCCAAAGACAAATGGTGACTATTTGATGAGTCACCTTCTGAATGTCAATGAAATAACCAGTTATAGAGAAAGGAAATCCAGACTTCTTTCGCAAACCAGGCATTCTGTGCCATCTGGTTGGAACTGCATTATTGACTATGGCAATTTTTCCTCCCCATTTTTACAAGTGGAATCTTTCATGTATCTTTAAAGAAACAATATTCTTGTACCCTGGGCCTCTGGAACGTTCAGCAGAAGATATAAGTGCTGTAATCAGCACCAAGGCTCTCTGATGCATGTCCACCACTGAACTTTTTTTAACAGGAGATGGAAAGCCTCTGGCTTGCCCAAGAGATGCATTTCACAGAACTTATAAAGCTCCAGTAAACACCCACTTTAGCTCTCAGTTGAGCAAACAGAAATGTTTCAGCTCTAACTGTTGGGAAAGCAACCATAATCCCTTCAATAGTTCTATCACAATATTTTCCACAGAGTATTTAATTCTTTTAAAAGTTGATTAAGGTACTTCAAGAGTGGTGGTGAAAAAACAAACATCAAACATTTCTGGAGAGCCGAGCTTGAACACGAACACTGCAGGATTGGCGGACCCAACAAACCTGTTCAACACTCAGTTCTGTGATTCACCTCCAAAGGAAATTTGTGACTCATTTTCTGTGATAATTTTCTATTCTATAAAAGCAGAGATAATGATACACCTTCTGATCAGCTTTGCTCCATAGCTTGTTGTGAGTGACAATATGAGAATGAAACGGTAACACAATTAACTTGCTGTTGAACGAGCTCACGACAAGATTCTTTCACTGAGACACTGAATAGGAACAATGCAGCTTTAGAAGCATAAATCTGAATTAGAGGAGGCACATATTAGTCATCAGTACACAGCAATACTACCAGGAAAAATGTTTCTCTATCAGTCATTAACAAGGTTAAAACTGACTTTGGAGATCCATCTTGAAAGGCAGCAACACAGCAAGCACTAGCTACCAGATATGTATAAAATTTTGTTTAGTTTATTACTGGGTGAATAATTATAGACCAGGTGATTAATTAGAGAACTCCATGCGGTGAACAATGACTATTATAAAACCATACACAATGACTTTGGCAGTGGTGGTCATTTATGGTTTGTTTTGAGACAGTCAATTACAGACAGCACTGTGGTAATGTAAAAAAATAAAAATAACCTTTTGAAAAAAAATCTAGTCAGTGTAGCAGAAGACCAATTTGTATCTGTTGTTGTTCTACCCATTGCAGTCTCGGAAGATCTCAGAGGAGAGAGTAAGACTAGTGCATATATTCTTTAACTACAATATTTCATTTGTTTCTGTGTCCCCAATTTGTTGTAACATCCATCCTATCGCCCTTCTCATTCCTCTAGATCACAAGCTCTGGAACTCGCATTTTTCCAGACAAAATAGACCTAAAAGGTTTGGTGTGGAGACCCAGCTTTTCACTCAGAGAGGTCATTCAACTGCACAGGTTTCATGAGTTAAAAAACCCCAAACTGTATTGTATTTATTCCAGTGTTTTAAAGGAAATCAAGGATGAAACAGCTGAATTGATAAACCCAGTAACTATTTATCTAAAATTGCTTACATACCTCAGCACTAGCTAGTGGTAAATGATCCCAGCTTCTAAAAGCAGGAATGAGGAAGACTCATGGACCTACAACACGATTCACTCATAGGGCATAAAAACCAGTAAAAATTATGAACTGGAGGGTTTGTGAACACCAGGATAAATGCAAGTATTTGATGAGTCACCATGTGTTTTGTAAAGGTGAGTCTTACCTTTCCAGTCTGCTGAAGTTCTTTTGAAGGGGCTCTACAACAATGTACCTATAGACTATTCGATGCACTCCAGTTCACACCATTTTTCAATACTAAATTAAAAGAGACTAGGTTTCATAGACATATTTGTGCAGTAATTGTAATTTCCAAGAAAACTTTTGAGAATGTCCCCTGAACTTTTAAGGAAACCTGAAACATGTTTTTTTTTTAAATTCAAGCAAGTAGACTGTTCACACACGAGAGAAACAATTTCAGCAATATTTCCAAGTAATGTGCTCCAACTTCTATTACGTTCAAAGAATCATAACTGATCTGGAAAAGTAAGTAACTACTGAGGAATAAGGGCAATGCAAATACTAGTAAAATGAAATAAAATTTGAAAAAAAGAAACCAACCTTGGAAATCTTTCTGTCACTGCTACTGCTACACTGCATTTCACCATAGACTATCATCCTTCTGGAGGTAGCAACTGAAACCCAGCTTGTTGAGGATATTACCCCAGGTGACATGTTTGTGTTGGAAAGTTGGGTGCAAGACTGATGACAACTTCAAGGACTATTTTAAGTTTTCTAATAGCTGTTTGTCAACACAAGCTGATTACATAATATAAGCCCACTGCTTTTTTTTTTTATAGGTCACTAAGTATAGCCTTCTAATGCAGCTCAGCAGCAGATGCTTAAAACAAACAAGTCTTTCCATTAAGGGTTTTGCTTCATAAATTTCCACTTGATGGCCTTAACTGCTCCGTGACTGTGTTCAGTAAAAGTTAATAGGGAATTCCAGGCTCAAAGAACATCATGGGACCTTGGCTGATTAATCATAGAATTGTCAGGGTTGGAAGGGACTTTTGGAGATCATTCAGTCAAACCTCCCTGCCAAGGCAGGGTCACCTGGAGCAGGTGACACAGGAACACATCCAGGTCGGTTTGGAATGTCTCCAGACAGGGAGACTCCACAACCTCCCAGTGCTCTGCCAATGTCAAGAAGTTCTTCCTCATGTTGAGGTGAAACTTCTTGTTTTAGTTTATGGCCATTACTCCTCATCCTGTCACTGGGCTCCACTGAAGAGTCTGGCACTGTTCTCTTGGCATCCACGTTTAGGATATTTATATGTATTAATGACATCGTCTCTCGGCCTTCTCTTCTCCAGACTAAACAGACCCAGCTCCTGCACTCTCTCCTCATAAGAGAGATGCTCCAGACCCCTCATCATCTTCGTGGCCTCTGCTGGACCCTCTCCAGCAGCTCCTTGTCTTTCTTGTCCTGAGGAGCCACCAGCGGGATAATAAAGAACCCAACATCTACCCGAGCCAATAGAACACAGCATTAAAAAGCAAATCAGGCAGAGCACAGAACAGTTTTTCCACAAGCCGGCGTGTAGGGCTTGAGGAAAACAAGACACCTCAACACCTGCCTGGAGGCGAGTTTTTTGATTTTACTTACGCAACTCCCCGCAGCTGCAATCGCAGAACTATCTGCGATGAGCCGGCACCGGCAGCACCAGAACACAACCGGAGGGATCTCCTGGCACAGGCACGGGCTGGAACAGGAGTCAGCGGGCAGCTCGTCCCTGGCTGGCGACACCGATGGAGCTGCCCCGTCCCCCCTCACCTCGCGGGCTCCGCGCTCGAACGGCCGCCGGGAAGTGACGCACGGCCGGGGGGTCACGGACGGGAAGCGTTTTGGGGCCCGGGAACCGCTTTTCCTTATTTTTTTCTGCCCTCCCCATCCCTTCTCCCCTTCCCCCACCCCGCTTCCCCGCGAACGAGTTAAAAATCGTACTCTCGCCCGGCGTTGCCTCGCCCCGGCCGCTGTCCCGCCGGGATTGGAGGAGCGCGGGCGGGCTGAGGGAGCGGGGTGGCGGGAAGGGGGAGCGGGGATAGCGCTGAGGGCCGGGCTGGACGGGGCTCACCCCGCCGGCTCTCGGCGTAGGTAAGAGTGGTGAGAGCCGGGGCGAGGCGCCAGCAGGGCGAGAAGGGGAGAGGGCAAGACCCGACTACAGCTCCCAGCCTGCCCCGCCGCGGTGCGGGAGGGCTGGCGGGGGCGGCTGGCGGGGGCACCTGGCGGGGTCAGGGCGCTGCTGCTCAGAATACACCGCACACCCGGCGAGAGGGGAAGGACGCGGGTGAAGGGGGAGCGGCCGGGCCGGAGGGCGCGAGGAGCACAAGGACCCCACGCCGCCACAGCGGCGGGATCGCCCCGTCCGGCCGCGGCCATCAGCGGCGCGCAGCGGGCGGGCCTTGCGGTGCCGGTGCGCGCTTCTCATTGGTTTTCCAGACTGTCCGTCAAGGCGGCGGAGCCCTTCCATTGGTCATTGCGCTCCGGGCGGGCTCTCCCTCGCGTCAGCGCCGAGCGGCACCACTCCGCGGCAGGGCCGGGGGAGGGCGGCGCGCCGCTCATTGGTCCGCGCCGCTGCCCATCATCGGCGTTCCTCGCGGCCATTGGCGGCGGCTGCCGCCGGGGGCGGGGTCCCTCTCCCCGCCGCGGCAGCAGCGGCAGCAGCAGGAGGAACCCGGGCGGCGCTCGGCGCTGCGATCGGCGCCCCGCGTGTGTGAGGAGAGGAGCCGCCCGCCGGGCGCCGCGGCCCGGGAGGGAGCAGGGAAGGGGCCGGGAAAGGAGCGCTCCGGCCCGGTGAGGAGCCCGCGGGGCCGCCGGAGAAGGCGCTGCCGCGGGCGGGGGTCGCGGTGCGCTGAGGGAGGGAGCGAGGGCGGGGGGGCCGCGGCCGCAGTGCGCAGAGCGGGGGCAGCGCTGAGGGAGCGGGGGCGCGGCCCGGGCGGGGGTCGCGGTCCGGCGGGGCCAGCCCGGCCCTTCCCCTGCCCTAATATAGCCAGGGCTGGCCGGGGAGCGGCACACAGCGCTGGTCGTGCATTATGGATTTATTATTTTATTTATTTATTAATTTTTTTTTATTTCTGCTGCATGTTGGGCAATGCTGCGTGTGGATGTATCTACCATGTTATAATCCAAAGTGTGAGTGGACTCGGGAGCAAACTACGTCACAGGCTGGGTTTTTGCCATCTCTTAATAACGTTTTTAAAATGAGTTTTCAGCACTGGATGGTTTCGCTTTATGAGGAAGACGGGCTGAGACAGAAAAAGGAGCGAGGCATCGCTGTTTCTTGCATGGAGCCTAAGAATTATTCAGATTATTCACCTTAAGAGATTTGCACACAACCTACATGTTGGTGGATTTGTGTGATGTCTGTAGAAAGCTGGATTAGGAAGGTGATGGAAAAAAAACCCTCAAAAGAGTGGTGCACACTTCGCTTAGGGAGCATGGCCAGATGGTCTAACCTACCACAGTGTCTGGTTTTTTGGGGTGGGTTTGTTAATAGTCTTAATTCTTAATTTTGATGCCTCTTTCTCGTTAACCTGAAGCTGGAGAGAGCTTGTGTGCCCCATTGCAGAACAGGGAATGTGTCGGGTTTTTTCCCTTGCAGTGTCTTACATTGGCCTTTTTGCATTGAGATATTAACCTGCAGATTTTAACGGCGTTGCTTTTTCATGTCTTGTCTTCTACAAGGAGTAATGTCTTTGAGACCTTGCTTTTTTTGCCTGAACATTAAGGAGCAATCCTACAGGGCAGCATGTCTTGTGAATGTTAGATTAGGAGTATGTATTTACTATCGAAGTGAAAGCAACAATGAAGTTCTGAAATTATTTTTCAAAATATTCAAACAATTTGCTATTCAGGAGAAACAAATGGCAGTGGAAACGTGATTTTTTTTCTTTGGCAGTCTTCCGTTGGCTTGTTAGAAATTATAACATTGGCATGCACTTAATATTAAGCATTTGTTCCACAGCAAGTACTGTGATGTCAAGTGGTTGAGTTTTTTCTAGGAATTTATAGATTGTACTCCTCAATTTAGAGAAGTCCCAGTGGTAAAGATAATGTCAACACTCGTGTCTTTAAATCTTGGAAGGTGAAAAATGTAGTACTTGTGACTGCATTGCTCAGTCATTTTTTATTTTACAGACTGTATTTTGCTATCAAGATCAACTACCACTTTTCTTAGGATTGACTAAATACCAGTATTACTGAAGGGTGTGCAGTGTACTGGGTTAGGTTTGGTAGCAGTTTTCCAGAAAATATTTTGTAAAGATTTGGGAAGGGTCAGTCACTCTAATCTGTTGCAGTGGTCCTCTGTTTATATTTTAAATTTTGTGTCTCTGTTAAGAGGAATAAAGGAAAATTTGAGGAGACTGCTACTACTACTTTGCTCTTTCTCCTCTTAAGCATAATTCTGGCTATGTCTTTTTTTCTTCTTTTAGCTTATGTTAAGTTTTTGGTTTTCATTTCTTGTCAAATTTCAATATATTTGCCTTACATCGTAGTCTTACTTATTTTATATTTCTTGCTTAAAGTCTGTCTGTGAAACTGCTTCACACCGTTCCTAGGTCAGGTGCTTTAGGCACAGCTCTGAGTATAACACACAAATTCCACAGTTTTGGGTTCTTTCAGTTGAAAGGTGCTATCACTTTGCTGCAGCAGCCTCTTTTAATTCAAGTCCCTGTCTTTGTATCACCATTTTCCCACATTTACTTCTCCTCAGAGTTAATTTGACTTTAAGAGATGTAGCGCCGTATTTTTTTAAATACAATTCTATGTTTAAAGTTTCAAGGTGCTGTATTCCAGGCTTTTAAAAGTAGTTGATACAGTTGCATTTCCGGGGACTCTGGGGAAAATGGGCCTTCTGACACCGTGTTCCCAGCGAGTGAGTTGTCAGGTAATGGGATCAGTATAAACTTTGACTTGGCTGCAATGTAGCATGCAGTGCATTTTTATAAACATATTTTAATATCTATTGACAGCACGGCTCAGTTTTGGTGAGCTGAACAACTCAGTGCTCTAACTTTTACCATCTGCATAAAAATAGCAACAGCTTTGGATGGCCTGATTAGCTGAAGTGTATTGGTTCTGAAATTTTTCGGCACACTCGAGTTCTTATTTCATAGGTACGAGCAGAGTTAAGAAGCAGCCGGTAAATACAAAGTGCTGTAATTCAGGGGTGTGACAGCTGAGGAGCTTTCCATAGGAGTGGGAGAGTATCCTGTAATCCTGGCACCGCTGGGCTCAAGGACTGCAGAAGTGTTGGGAGCCCGGTCAGGCTCTTAGTGGCAGCTTTCCCGGGTCCATCCCACCTGCTAATGGCCAGATAGGAATGACCCAGGGGCTTTTGTTGACGACTGCATTCCAAACTGCTCCTTTTAGTGATGGAAAGACCTGGATAATTAAGGTCATTCACATCGAATTCTTTAGGCAAGGGGGATCTCTGAGAATGCCTTAATGTGGTGCTCACTCTGGATGATGGGAAGCATCTTTGCAAGCCCATTAAAGTAGGTATTATGTGTTTCTTTCTGTTTCTTCGTTGACTTTTCTTTGAGGTGATGGACTGATGTGCTGTGCAACAACGTTAAGAGATTTTTGAAGGTGGTGTTGGAAAGCTCTATTTCTAGGAGATCATAAGTCAACAACAGATTATGATTGACTACTGTTGGGAAAACGTCACTTTCGGCCTGCCTATAATCTCATTTTGATTTCGTAACTTTTTGAAGGAGTGCTTTAGAGGAAAGAATGTCTGAAACCAGATTTATGGAAGTGCAGCAGCCTTAATTACAGAACAGCCTGCACTGCTACTCTTGTGCATAAATGAGTCTCCTGCAGTTCAGTGTATGTATTATGAGAATCCTGTCAACGTGTCGTTTTATGATATGCACTCTTCTCCAATATATAGAATTAAATTTCCAAGAATATTAAATTTGATTATTGTATGTTCCTATCCAGACTGCTGTAGCAAAGTGGAATGGCTGGGGAATGCTTATTCCAGGGTTTCTTTTCTACTCTTTATCTAGGATCTCTGGAAGGGAATGGGCCATTATCTCATAGGGCTATTATTTCTTAGCAGCCACTGATTTCTCCTTAAACATGCTACATTGTTCATCTCTCTTTTTTCATCTACTGCTAAGTTGCCGTTATTTCTCTCCTTCCCAACATCAATTCTTTTTATTCTTTAATTTGTAACTCAAATTTGTGTATAAAATGGAATTCTGTCCTTTGTTTAACGCTCATCTCTCTCCTCTGCCCCCTCCCCAGGTTTGTTATCCAGTTTGCGCTGCAATGTGTGAAAACTCTTTGTCCCGTAGTGGATAAAATGGTCTGAAGGCTGAAGCTTGTCAGGGCAAGTGTCCCAAATATCATTAAAACTATGGCTAAACAGCACAGCATAGTTGTTCCTTCATTTTGAAAGCATAGTTTTGGATAACTTGCCTTCCTGGGTCAAAAAATAACCTCTAAAAGGTGTAAATGCAGAAGGTGTTGTTGGATTTGGTTTAGCAAAGGTCTGGTGCTGAGTTTTGTGTTTTTCATTACAAGGGCTGAGGTGTGACAGCTCTCTGTAGGTGTCCAACTAAAGCATTTTTCTTTACATTACTCTGAAGCAGGACATAAACAGATGCACTCCTGGCAAATACCTGTCCTTGTGAAAGAGGCCATGGTGGTGTCACAGCCTTGGCTTTTTGTTCATGCCCTTTGTCACCTCCTCTCCTCTGTTAAATGAGCTGTTATTGGGACGAATTTCCCAACTTTTAAGCTGTGTAAGATGTAGGTCTCTTAGTCTGTCAAATTGAAACATGTATTTGGGAGACTTGGAGGAGCAGTTTTAACTGGCAGATGGAGGAGATGGTGACTGGAAGTGAGATCAGTGACTTCTTTAGCACAGCTGAATCTGGAAGAGGCTGTTGGTTGTGCAGCTGGGGAGTGAAGTTCAAACCAGTTGGAGTGTTCCTGCCAACAGCAGATTGGGGAGTGTGCTCCCAGTGCTTCCCCCATGGCAAAGCTTTGGGCACAAAAGCCTCCTGCTGGTGGTGAGTATTCGGAAGCAGTTGCACCATTGACCAATGCTGGATCTGTGAGCAGATTTCCATCTGTTTTCATGTTCTAAGCGAGCTCAGAAGAATTCTGGATGTTCTTGTGAAGATACTGTAGCAGTTCTGAGAGGCATTGGAAAATTGCTGGCCCTTATAACTTAGGCTTTGGTCACAAATTCAGGTTTTGTACCCAAATGCTGCAGTAGCAAAATGAGTAAATCAGTTTGTGGGGAATTCTTGTCTGTGTTATCACAGCGGGATTTGGAACATTTCAACAGCAGCTACAGAAAAAAGCCTTTTTCCTTTAAAGCATTGTTAATCTCTCAATCTTTTGGGTGAAGAGCTACATTTCAGGTTCAATGTGCTCTGTAGCTCTTTGAAGAATAAAATTTGCTGCAAGGATTAGATTCTTTTCCTCCCTTTCTTTTATAATCCATTCCATAACTTTGAGCAAGAACCAAACCCTCGCCAGTTTGTGTCTTCCCTCAGAAGTAGCTCCATTGATTAGCAAAGCTACACACAAGGTCAGTACTGTGACTCAAAATAAGACCTGGCTTGCCTTTTTGAGTTGATGGATCCTTATCTTTGTCCACTGGGGAAGTCAGACTATACCTGAACAAAAACTTTTGCCTAATGGCTTTCCAAGGGAAAGCCAAGGGAAACCGATAGATTTTCTTGTGTTAGTGACAACTGGATACTGTGTATCTGCTCACAGTAGTTTTACTGTTAGAATTGACTGTAACAAGTCCTTGATTTTTACTCAAAATGAAGATTACAAATTATTAGTCTCCTAGTTTGGATGTTGTGGTTTCTTAAGTTTTAAGCACATCAAAGTGATCCTTAGTGTATTTTCATGGCAGTAATCTCTCAGATGGATTCTAGGTGTGTTTGGTTGCACATTATTATCATGGAAAAATAAACTACTCTTTCCAGGGCTTGTAGTTGTACCACAAACTAGTGCCAGTGTTGGTTGAGGTGTCATCCTTGTGGTATGTCCAGGACTAGAAAGCCATTCAGTTACTTTATGGAAGCTGCCATAGGAATGCCTTCTGCCTAGACTTGTGCTCTAACAGGTGGGATATGAATCTTTCACACAAACCGTTGTGTTAATTTATAAGAATGTTATGATTTTCATCCTAATACTTTGTGTGGTAGTGTTTTGTTTCCCTCTGACTTTGAATATTGGTTTCTGGAGAGGAACACCTGTATTTATGTGGGCATCCTTCCTGCTGGGAAAAGCAACTGAGTCCACACTGAGCTTATCTAGTAATGATTTAAATACAGAAGAGCCTTCATCCAGGGTAATAAGCAATACCGTGTTTTGAGGAAGATGTCTGAGCTCCAAATGGTACCATTAGACTGAATTCTTAGGACAGTGGTATGAAAAGAATAAGTGATGTTACTGGGCTAATGCAGTTATTGCAGTGTCTGATATTCCAGCAGTTGGCTGTCCATCACTGGTGTGATGACATCCCATAGCAGCTCCTCAACTTTGTGTTTACTGACACTGCAAAGTTTGATTGGAAAAGCACAAAGAGCGGGAGTTCTTATTAAGACTTGCATATCCAAACAGTAGTGGAAGCTGTCCCAGCTCAGAACACAATCAGCTTTTTATCTGGCCAGTGTTAAAACAGGATTTGTGTGTCTTCCTTGGTCATAGCAGTGCGAAGGCTTAAAATTTCTGTGTTCCATAAAGATCAAGAAATGTAAATGTGTAGGTATTCTTTGAGTTTTGTTTTTTGTTTATCTGTTTGTTTCTTTAATGTTAATTTTTAATCCTGTTTTTCAGTATGCAATGAAAAATAGGCTAATTTTAAGCAGGAAACAGTTTAGTCCATTTTTAACACATGGAATGATTGGGGATGGGAGACCTTGACAAGATTTTTCAGCTCTGGTCAGACAATGTGTGAATTCAACCATGTTTGAGGTCAGTGGTGACAATGTTGACTGAGATCAGAGTGGATCTGATGGATTCTTAGTTATTTTGTGTCTCCCTGCTCCAGAAAGGCAGCAGAGTGTCCTGCAGATCATTCCTGCCCTGGCTGGGTGTCTGTATCTGATGAACCGAGTGGCTCGTGATAGGACAAGTCAGAAAGTCCCCGTGTGTGACGTTACCAGGCTTTCAGCTGTAATGCTGCTCTTAACTTATTAACCTTGGGACTCTGGTGTTTGCAGCAGCAGTTGTTGTTCTCTGGATCCATATTTTAGTCATGTCTACATATGCTGCAGTTACATGTTCTAATGGCAGTGATTCTAAGACTTTTGGACTCAGAGTGCCTGTGGACTACATATAGGTTAAGTGTAGGCATGACTTCCATAAGGAAGATGGATTCTCACATATGTCTGATAAGAGAGACTCCCATATAAAATGTAGGAGGACATAAAATCGGTTTTAAATTATTCTTTGAAATTTTTGGAAATAAAGTACAGGTAAGTGGATTCACTCCAGTTTCTTTTGATTCTAAGACAAAATTCTTGCTGATGCTGAGAAGGCTTTGTAACAGGCTGATTGAACAAAAGGATTTTCAGTTGGTTACCGCTGACTCTGGGCCATCCAGGTACCTTGGTACTAAATAGCAGTAATTATCAGTAAAATAATGGAATGCTTGTGGACAAGGATGCAACTGAATGCACTGTGCCCTGCATGGATGTGCCTGAAGGCTGAAAGGAGAGACTCTGTGGGTCATTTAGTTCAGTCCCCTCTTGTTACAGGAAATCATGCTTTTATAACTGTGTCATGCTCCATCTTAATGTTAATTAAATTGCCAGCTATCTTCTTTCCTGCTGAACAGCAGTTGTAAAATCTGGTTCTGTGATATCTACTGGCCTTCAGCCTGGCTGACTGTGGAAAACTTAGAGACACATGGTTTTGCAGCAACATTTTCCTCTAGATTAAGTAGCTCTTCTACCCATCTGTTATCTGCTACAGCCACAAGAAATGATGTTTTTCCATGCAAGTTTGTACTAGTGCAAATGCCATCTTCCATATAAGGTCTCACCAGGGCTTTATTAGAATGGCATTTATACTTCTGTAGCTTTTCTGAGAATAAATGGAATGGCAGTTACATCTTTAAAATTTAAAGTTTGTTAATCTCCATTTTGTTAACCTCCATCTACTTTATCCATTTCCTGTGTAATGCTACCTATAATTCAAATAGATTAGGCCTACTCCATTTATTTTTTTCTAGGAACTATTGCTTTGTTAAGTAGAGCAGTTTGGCACAATCCCTGCTACACATGTTTTTCTGTCATTTTCCATTGACTTTGGTGCCTTTTGATTCATCCTTTCCTTTAAAATTCGTTCAGAAGTCAGGCATACAGTTATTTTTTTCCATATATTTAGTTCTGTGCTTTTCATTCTAACTTCAAATGATCCATCATGCATTTTGTACTGTTGGAAAAAAAAATCTCTACTTTGGGGTTTCTGATCTGATGAGAGATTTCTAATTTTCTGCAGTTAGTGGGTATGGTGTCTTCAGCACTTACTTTGTGATTCTTATTTTTCCTTTGAATGCACTCTTTCAGATTCATTTTCAGTTGTACTATAGTGGTTTTCCTGTGTACTTTTTCTGTTTCTATGGATAATGAACTTTTTCTTAGCACATTCTGACTCGGAGTGGTAACTTTTGTTTCTGATTTCCAGGGCTTACCTTGTGGTTGATCAGTGTATTTTGGGGTGGGGTTTATTTTCGGGTTTGTTTGTTTGTCAGTTGTTGTTTGGTTGGGATTTTCCCCCCCTTCCTCTGCATTTATTCTTCTAGCTGAATTTGTGGTTATTCCTTTTAGAGGGCTTTCATTCCTTTCCAGCCTCTTCTCCCTGTGTCTTGGTGAGGGAAGTTCCGTGGTTATTTTAGAGACGATTCCTTACGCACATAACATTGTTAAATCCTACTTAACATTCAGCAACTTATTTTAATATATATTAATATAACTATATTGTATGTCTGTATAAGGAAATGAAACATCAAGGACAGCCTGATTATCTTCAATCCCTGGATTGTTGTGGCCTAAGACTATGTCAAAGTCCCTGTCCTGAATTGCCTGTAAAGTAAAGCCTTCTGCTCAGAGAAGTGCAGGATTCTAATACTTATTAATGGATATTTCATTAATTATTAATAAGCCTTTGCTTGAATATTCTGACTACATGAATAATACTCCTAAGGATCCACTTGTTCAGTGGTAGAAGAGAGTTAAAACTTGCTGTCTCTTCAAACCATCCCCTTTCCTTATCCCACATTTGGTACCACAGGGAATGACTGCGGCACTGGCCTTCTGCTCTGCTCACACTTCCAGGATATGTTGGGCAAAACTTAATACAGGTTGTAAATGAACACCCTTCAAATGTGAAAAATCTGATTTTCAGAAAGGTTTTTCTTTCCTGTTCTTTCAAGCTCTCAAAACCTTCGTGCCCCCAGAGCTGGGTGCGCTCAGCTGGGGAATGGAGCATTTGGTAGGTGTATTTTAAAGGTGGGGTTTTTTTCTCCTGTCAAATTTGCAATGGCTTTACAATCTTTGAGGTATTTTTGAAGAAAACAATGGTGCTTATTTTTAATTTCCCTCATGCCTTTATACTTGTCCATAAAGTAGTTTTCCAGAAACTTTTCAAACAAATCCAGTAAGTTCTAAGGCACTGCACTAGTTTCTCATCTGAACACTGAGTTACAGAGATGCTTCAGAATATAAGCTTCCTGGTGGCAGTATTTGTCCTGTGTTTATACTTTTTTTTTTAATTAAATTCTTCATTAAGTGTAGTTTTCCTTCTCCTCTCCCCTCCAAAGAGAGAGACAGCATTTGATTTGGGTAAGTTTCTTAAATGCAGAGCCTCTTTTGTCAGTGATTATACCCTCACAAAAGGTTGGTACTTGGTGTGAATGTTGGCATTGCTTCCTTGACTGACCCCTCTGCTGCTTAAGAAGGTGAAGTATCTTTACAGGGTGTGAGCACCAAAGTGATGCTGTGAGGTTTTTTTAGTTGGGGAAAGGAGGAATCAGCTCCCAGTGTCCCTTGTGCCTTGTTCCAGGCAGTGAAGCTGCTGTTCTGCTGATGATCACGTGCTTTCAGAAGTGTTCAAAAGGATGCTCCTTTTGCTCTGGTTTGCCTTGTTGCCAGGATCTCCAGTTCTGAGCTATAGGATCCTGGTTAAACAGCTGTTCCATGAAGCCATCCTGTGAGTGAGGTAGATTGTCTTCTTACCTCCCTCTGACCAGAGGGAGGAACAAAGGAATTTACAGGATTCAGCTGCAATGCAGGGAACTGCTCAGCGCTGGGTGTTAAACCTGTTTAGACTGAAGCTGCTGCAGAGGACAGAAGCTCATTTATAAACAATGCAGGAAGACCAACTGTAAGAACTGGATACTTTAATCCTCTGTGAGTTAGACTGTTCCACTGAACAATTATGGATTCCACAGAAAACTGCTTTAGCTATAACCTGATTTGGGAAGCTTCGCTGACATGGAAGACTTTGATGGTAAAACTTGGCCAGATGTCAAATTTCTATTGTGAGATTTCCCTGGGTGAACTTCAGTTTAAACCCAGTTCTGTCTGGCTGTCTGGGGGGTGTTCACATCTGTCCAGCTGTCACACGTCGTGACAAGACAATTTAACGTGTAACTTATTCCAGGGCTTGTCCTCAAATCAGATCCATGAAACAATTGCATGTAGTAAAAGATAGAATCATGGAATTGTTTTGATTGGAAAATACCTCTGAGATCATGGAGTCCAACCATTCCTCCAGCACTGCCAAGGCCACCACTAACCCAGGTCCCCAGGTGCCACATCTACATGTCTTAAATCCCTCCAGGGATGGTGACTCCACCAACTTTCCTGGGCAGCTGTGCCAGGGTTTCACAACCCTTTCCCTGAAGAAAAATTTTCCTAAATCTCCCCTGGTGCACCGTGAGGCCATTTCCTCTTGTCCTGTTGCTTGTCACTTGGGAGCAGAGCCCGGACTTCCACCTTTCTACATCCTTCTGTCAGGGAGTTGTAGAGAGTGAAAAGGTCCCCCCTGAGCCTCCTTTTCTCCAGGCTGAGCCCCCTCAGCTGCTCCTCACAGGACTCCAGACCCTTCCCTTCTCTGGACACGCTCCAGCCCCTTGATGTCTCTCTTCTAGTGTGGGGCTTCATAGAGAATTAAAGAGTAGTTATCAAAATGATATCAAATAATGAGATTATCCATCTTTCACTGTGTTTTGGGAACTTATATTGGTAATGTCAGCTGTTTGTAAAACAGCTCTGTAGTTTGTACTTACAAATATTAGTGCACAATTGTCTGGTGGCATGTGAATTTATATCTCAATACATAGACCATGTTAATCTTGAAAAACTGGGAACTTTGCTTAAAATAACTGCAAATCTTACTATTTTGTTGGTATTTGAAACAGAGATCTGTGACAAAAAGCCCCGAAGGTGGGGCAGGTTTTTTTCATATCTTGTGGTGTCTCAGGGAACTCACAGAGAGAAACAGTTCAGTCCTAGAATAAGGCAAAATAGTTATTTTCTGTCAAAAAGAAGAATGTTCCAGCTGGCCTTGTCCAGATACTCAAACCATTGCTGATCAGCTGATCAGAGACTCGGTTGGAAAGCCAGGTGATGGAATTTATGTTAGTTAGTATATTGACTTCTCAGAGTTAAAAGTTTTAAATTAACAAAAATCTTGCCACATCTTGCTGCCATTGCTCTTGAAATGCAATAATAGACTATCTCTTGACTGTCCCTATAAAATATCCTCCCCTAGCATTTTATATCTGGCAAAATCCCTGCTGTGGATGTGCATGATGGGTAAAGCATGTCCAGTTCTTCTCAGTTAGTCTGATCCTTACTTTGTAATTGCCAGGATTTGTTCCTGTCCTTCTGGAATTGCTATTGAATCTGTACAAGGAGAATCCTGGATAGAAAATTAGATTTAGCTTTGGCTTAGAAAAACTATTTTATTAGATTGTGTAACAGTATTTTATGCAAAATAACTTTATGCCTCTTTAGGTAGAGGTGTGAGCCTTTGTGTTCAGACCAGTGATCTTGCTTTACATATCATGTTAAAACAATAAAAAGCAGTGCATGTTTAGAACTCTAATAAATATTCTAGACTAGGTAAGTAGTATTTCCATTTGTGGTGGTGGAATAAGGCTATTGCTTTCCTAAATCTCACCATTCAGGATTACATATAAATAATTCAGTCAGGAGTCCAAGATCTTTGTATATTGCCACCTGCTCATTATTCAGAAATTCTTGTTACAGTCTGCTGTTGCCCTGGCAACATTCTGAAAATTAGTGTTGCATCTATGAAAAAGCTTTTGTTTGTCTAGCAAAGCCCACTATCCAATCTGGATTATTGCAGGCTGCATCTCCAGTGACGACTCCAGGTCCCAGCCCTGGCTGTTTAAAAAATAATGATTTCCTTTTATGTAACATTAATTGAAAATTATTATCTTTTTTTTTTTTTCTAACTAGTCATAGATGATAAAATATGATGCTGATTTTGCTTAAAGTCCCTTTAGGGTTTGCTGATGCCATTGCATTATCTGATTGGAGATGCTTGGCTGTGCAGATATGCAAGAACCTAAACCAAAATCACATGTTGACTCCTGGTGTTCTTTGGGACCCCTCTCTGTCTCTCCTCCCTCCTTTCTCCTTCCCCCTGTTGACTTTACATGAAAAGTCAGATCTTGTTTAACCTTAAACACTTTGGGATTTAAAAAGATCTTCCTTTGTGCTTATGAAGTTGACCTGAGACAAATTTGGGGCAGGAGGTAACAAAGTCCTTGAAGCTGCTCGTGCCACAGCTCCCACAAGTCTCAGCTGCAGCACTCACTTGCTTTAGCTGGGACATGTTTATCTCAGAAGATTTACTTTTAGAACAAAACAGAGGAGTAAAACTGGTAAGCTGGATTTTATTTTTCCAAGAGAGAAAAATTTATCGAAAAACAACATTAAAAAATACCCTGCTTTCCAAACCCTCTCTGTTGTCCTGAAGCAGGGGAAAAGCTCCAACCCTTTCCCTACCCCTCTGACCTGTGTGGTTCAGATCCTCCTTCTGGGTCGTGCTGCCTTTTGTTTGACTCAACCCTACGGCTCCTCTCATTCCTTTCTGTGTGGGTGGAAGGTAAAACATAACCTGCTGTGAGAAAATTTGCTACTCTTGTCTTATTTGACCTGTTGATTTTCATATTATGGGTTGTAGAGAGTAATAAAGACCTCTGGTACATCAACAAGCTGGAGCCAAACTTCACTCTAGGAACATACAGATTTGTTCAGACTCTTACGTCTCCCCTGGTCTAAACTAATGTGCTCCTTAGTCTTTTGCCTCTGAAGTACTTGAGTGTTGAAATTAATTAATGAGAAGTTTTGTGATTTCTGAGGGGGTTTCTTTGTGCCTGCAAATTCCAGGCTTTCCAGATGACTGGGGTAATATTGTTATTTTCAAGAACTGGCTACTTTGGGTTTATAGTGATCTGAAGGGTGTTTAATCCTGGCAACTGCTAACTAGTGACATAGTAAATGTTAAGTTGTGGGGAAGGACAAGGAACAACTGAAGGAAGGGGAAAATGTGGGATTACAACTGAATTGCTCATCGTGATTCTACCCAAAGCCCCCTTCTCTTCTCTTTTCTTGCTTTTGGGCACCTGCCACTGAAGGGCTGTTCCCATGCTCTAGTTTAGAATTTTTGGAATGATAACACAGTTTGTTGTGCTACCAAAACACAGAATTTTGCAAACATGAGTTAAATATTATTGTTTGGGTTTTTGTTATTTTGGAGGTAGACTTTATATTATTTGGGAACCTGTACTTCAGCTGTCTCTTTGCAGAAAATAACCCTGGCTTCGTATAAACAGTTTCTTACAGTTCTCTATTCTCTTTTTTGTGTTCACAGAACTACTGGTCATTGTGACTTTTTGCTGGAATAGACAAAACCTTGGCTTTTTTGGTTGCTTGATAGTGTCTGTACCAAAAATTCCCATCCCCTGCCAGGTGTGACAGCTCCATGTGAATTGCTCCTGGGTGTTGGACAGCATGGCTTCAAAATCAGGACATTCTAAAGAATCAATATTTGCATATCCTAACCCTTGTGGAGACCATAAAGTTTGGCTTATGGGGAAAAAAATTATTTGGAGAAAAATGGAAAAATATATCCAGGTAGACAACACAAGTTTGTTCTGAGTGTTGGTTCTCATGCAATGGTTTTAAAGGTTTTCTGTTCAGCAGGTGGGACCTGCATGTGCCTGGCCCGCTGTGTCAGTCCTCTCACTGGATCACCTGTGGAGGAGCCCAGAGAAAATTTGTCAGGGGTGTTATTTTGTGTTCAGACAGTTGCTTTTTCATTAAAAACCAAAGCACAATGATCCTTGTGTGGGTGAGAGGATATTGCACATTCTGCTTTCAGGCACTGGGGATGACCTTAAACTCCAACCTGTCAGTAGCTTAATTTTCTGCTTATCTAATGCTTGGCATTTAGATGACACTGTATAAAACAATGTCTAGAACGGTCTGAATTTAAACTGCAGTTTAGGAAAAAGTTAATATCAAGATATGAATGCAGAACCAGACATGCTGTGTTCTTTAGGTTTGCATGAATTTATGGTCTTGAGACTAAATTTAAGTATCTTCATTTTCTTTTATTTTTGTTAATAATGAAGTAGGTTGGATTGTGGAGAAAATGTGACAGTCTTGAAAGGGTCATATGCTCAGTTTTTAGAAGTGAGTTTAAGAGTGAATGAGAATGCTCAGTAATAGGAACAGCTGGGGGTGGAAGGACAGAAATTACAGTGATAAAACATCTGACAAACCAGAGTGACTGATCTTTAGTCTTGCTTTGTGATATATTCACTCCCTGGTTTAGCAAGAGACATTCCTCAGTTGTTTGCTTGGACTGCAGAAGCAAAACCTTGTTTCATTTATTAAGCAGCAATGGTTTCTGTAGATCTCAAAAATCAGGCAGTGGTTGAGTGTAATCTGAGTGGTTCTTGTTCCAGACCATGGAGATAGGCCAGAGCTTCTACTGGTGGTATTTCTTTTCCCTTTCTTGTGTAGCACAATTATCTAGTGCTCAGAAAATTAGAAATAAGGCCTTTTAAAATGTGTTCTACTGTGCTTTCTAGGGGAAAAGGAAAAGGTTTGGTGGTTTGAGGTTTTTTTGCTTCACTGACCATGACTGTAAGGACCATAATAAAGAAGTGAATGGCTACTTCAGTACTGTAGGATCATTTTCTACTAGAATGTGCTTTCTCTTAAGTCTTCTTCACTCCTTGAAGAAAATAAGAGATTAGAGTTGCCTTGTTCAAGAGGTGAAGAACTGGACAGGATGTATCTTCTGGCTTCTTTACCTGGTCCCAAAAACATCCCTTCCACATTCTTAGTAATAGCTTTTATGAACTTTGAGAGATGCCAAGTGTTTGGTTGGTTGTTTTTTTCCTTCCCAAAGTCTGATCATGAGAATGTTTTGCACCTCTTTAATTATTTAGAATTTCTGTACTCCAGGTAACACCAGAAGTTTACTTATACCCAGAGGTACATTTGATATTTTTCTAGTAGATTGCTGTAATGACTACTTGTAAAGAGATCCTTAATCTGGAATTCTGTGAATCCTAGAAGTATATTTTTCAGCTTGCTTTTGTACTGTTAGTCCAGACTTTTTAATTAACAGTAAGTTAATCATCATCCACCGGCCCTACAAATGGACCCATCAGGCAGACACTTGTTCATTTGGTGTCCATTGTCCAGAATGTATTTGCATTCAGTCTTTAAGGCTACTTTGCACAGTCAGTGTTTTGGGATTGTTTAAGTTCCAGGCTTTAGCTTCTACTGTATTTTGACCTGGACAACACTTTATAGTAACCATGGCTAAATGGTGACTAGTTTCTAGGCAGCAGTGAAATTGTTTCATTTACACCGGTAAGAGTGAGGATATATTTAATTTCTTAGAACAAAAATAAAAGCACCAGAGAAAGCTGTTTATTTTCGCTTCATCACTGTATACTGTCTAAACTGAGTTTATGGCTCAGAGGAATGAAATTGCAGTGCTGGAGCATTTCTGCCTTCTTGGGATTGAGAGATTTTTATGTGGATATGAACTAAATACAGAATAAGCATTCATGACCAATCTGGAATTACATCATTTCTTTAAGGGGAGAGATAAATATATTTCTCTTCAATCAAATGTTTAAGACTTAGGAGCAGTTCAGATAAGACCAATCTTGATCAGTCAAGTGGATGGAACTTGGTGTAGTCAGCAGGTGGCTTCATGTAGTACATTGTTATAAGACAGACACTGTTTAGGTGTCTTTCTTTCTCACATCACTGAGAAAAGCTGCTCTATTTATAGATAAACTTCATTTTGGAATTGTGAGAAATAGTTAAAGTATCCCATTCTAGTATTTTTTTAAGCTCTTTGTGTCTTAAACTTTTTCTTAAATGTCTTGTGGTTGGTTCCAGAGGCTTTTCAGCTTGTTCTCGATGAATCTTCAAAGAACTGATTTTCTTTGTCATCTCTTTTTCCCTCTGAAAGGAAAGGCTGTTGTTAGTTAGAACATTTCAGTTTGTGAGCTGTGAGTGTCCTCTTCCAGGAGTTTGTGTCCTACCCTTTCTGTCCTGAAAATGTACAAGCCCATAAATCTTGCTGTGAGTTACTTGTGCCTGAAGAGATTGGATATTGCAGGGGCAATAGCACCTGCTTCCCAATATACCCTGGCTCACAGAGCAGGCTTTTTATCAGGTTGGATTTCTGTCCCTGTGTCAATACTCCTTTTCAAGTTCTAAAGAGAATTTCCTTTAGGACAGTCCAGTCTCCTCTGCTCTGAGTCAGATACTGGTTTGGAGACAATTGATGGTGCACTTTTGCCACTTAATGAGTGGTGGAAGTTTGTTATGAGTTAAAAAGAAAAGAAAGGAAGGTAAGAAGCATTTCCATGATCACTTATTCCTGCTGCAGCTTTCAGTACAAGTATCAGAGGGGATTGTTTTTCAGGAAAATGGTTTTGAAGACGTGGTATTGCATATCTTCACTTCTTTTTTTTTCCTCAAGCCTAGAATCCTTCCTCCCTTAGCAAGCATCTGATTGCTCTCTAGACAGCTTTTTGCTTATCTCTTGAGTATCTGTCTTGCATGTTTGATATGTGCTATTGCTTTCAAATTTAAATTGAATCGAAACTTTTTATTTGCTCACCTATTGCTGAGCTTACGATGCCTGTTCTGTTAGATGGTATTTCAGCAAAGGTAACTGTGTGTGTTTGATAGCAGAGACAACTTATGTGTGTTTTGAGTTGAAGATCCACTAAGTCAGGGTTGCTCATGCAATTGTAAACCAGCCCTGAGTGCTCCAGCTCCTGTTTCCGGGATATAAGGTTTTTTTGCTCTTAAGCATACTAATAATTAAAATAATATAATAATATTATAAAATGAAATAATAATTTAAGAGATACATCAAGGCATTATTATTACGATATTCAGTTCAAATGGTTGTCCTGTTTCACACATGTTATTTCTATGTTCATTTGCACACAGTTGCTTTTGGCATTATCTTTGTATAAAGGCATTCACAGATCTGAGGCCACAGCGTCAGATGGACATTTACAGAGTACATTTCTGATGCTGGAACATTTCTGGTAACAAGAGCTATTCCCATTTATAATCCATCAGCCAGAGCAGACCAATACATTTGTGGAGGGGGGAAAAAGGTTTTGCTAATGAGAAAGTAAACCCAGACCAATCTCTTCTCTCCTGTAGGATGAGTCTCCAGGACAGGAGTTACAGAAGCTCATAAAAGCCCAACTCTTTATAATGTGTGAGTTTTAGAAGAATAAACAACATTTTTCTAAGGGGCAGTACAGGGTATAACAGTAGTTCATTGCTCAGCCCTATTTCTCTGGGTACTACTTTATTTCCTATTTGGGTTTAGCTGCATCTTGTTGCTGATCTTAGTGATTAAAAAGATGCTCCTGGGTGCTGTGGGGTGTGTGAGTACAAATCTGATTATAACAGGCAGAACACGCACACACACACGTTTGCCTGGTGTCGTGTGAGGGGACTGCTGAACAGATTATTCTGATATTAATGTCACCTGTGTGACGTGTCCAGAAATTAGAAACTCTTCTCTTTGGCAGCAGAGTACAGGCCCTGCAATGAGTGGCTTGTGCACATAGGTGTTCATTGCATGATTAAAACAATAAGAGTAATTTTCTTTCCTAAAATCCTGCTAAAGGAAGCTTTTCCATGACAAATAATGCTCCCGTTGCAGACCGGCTGAAAGAGAAGAGGTGAAACCTCTCTGAGAATATCAAGGGCCTCCCAGAACTGTGCCTTTTGTATGTATTTCCTTGGAGCTGTTACAGACCTGGGGAGATAGTTGGGTGTGTGGATGGGGCAACATGTGGGACCAGATCTCGATCAAAAGAGCTGCCATCTGCATCCCTGAAGCCATGGCTTGGGATGGGACACGGGAATGGGGAGCATGTGTGCTGAGAGAGGGAGGAACTGTGGTGTAGAGGACAGGCACAGCCAGCACTTACACTGAACTCCCCATGCACAAGAAAAGTACCTGGTATTCCCAGAGCTGCCATCTTCAGCTAAAAGAAAAAAAATGTACTTTTTTTTTTTTCATAAAAGATCAAGGATTGATCCTTTTTGAAAAGGTCAAGGATGACAGCCAAGATGTGTTGAGTGTCAGTGTGCCACTGTTGTGTGTGGGCACAAAGAGTGGAGGCTTTAAAGATGGAGCACAGAGGTGGCAGAAGAGGGGAATGGCAAGAACAGAAAGATTTAGATCTGTTCCAGGCTACAGCAGTCTCAGTACCAAAAGATATTTTTATGTATATTTATAAAAATCTATTTTGGTATTGAGACTGCTGCAGTCTGTGACAGGTCTAAAACTTCCTATGGTTGTTTTTGATTTATTGTTTTCCGTTTGTTATATTACAGAAATGAGTGTGTATATACATAGGTATATATATATATATAAAAATATAAAGAATTTTTTAATCTTGTCAAATATATAGGATCCTGATTCCTGTTTGTGAGGAATGACAACCTCCCAAGATTGTATCTCCCCTCTTTGGAGCCCCCAGATTAAAAATCCTGCCCCATTTGCCTTCCAGCCTCCCTTGATGTGCAGGATCCTTCAGAGAAGCACAACAAGGGGTCTCCTTGTGCTGCTGAGGCTGTGGGGATGCTGCAGGTGGGGCAGGGAGAGCAGTTTCTCACAAGCAAGAAAGTTGTAGACCCCTGGTCTGGATACAGATTTTGGAAATATGATAATTAACATATAACTGGAGGGTTTTTTTTTCTACTCCTCTGTTTATAAAACATTTTTCTTCCTTATTTGGGTTCTGATGGTGGTTATGTGCCAGTCCAGAAAATTACCATGGCATTCATAGTGCTGGTGACAACGGCATTTGTCTGCTGGCGCTGGGAAGTGACTGTGCTGGCTTTTTGAGTCGTGTTCACAATGCCAAACTGAAGAAGTAAAACTGTCTAGGAAGGAAATTAATAATATCTTTAATGTGTGAATGCTTTTGCCCTACTTCTGTGTCACTGCAGAATTTCTCAGGGTGTGGTACAAACTTTCATTTTGAGAGAGGTCTGGCTGTGAATGGGGGCAGCGATTAAATCTGTACAGCCATTTTCCGGCACAGGAGGGCTATGACTCGCTAAGGAGGCACTCCCTGGGTGGCTGTGCAGTGCAGGGACAGCCGTGGTGCCTCCCTGGGTGACAGTGACAGTGACAGCATCACTCCCTGGGTGGCTGTGCAGTGCAGGGACAGCCGTGGTTCCTCTCTGGGTGACAATGACAGCGGTGCCCAGCTGTGGCTTTGCCATTGTCCCCGCGCAGTGCCTGGGATGGGGCTCCAGCGGCACAGGCAGAGCCCCAGGTGAAGGAGGATGGAAAGCACATCCTCAGGGATGGCACAGTGGAGCGTTGCCAGTGCCAGGCAGGTCTGTGGGTGCTGCAGTGGGGTGTTCCAACACTGGCCGAGAGGAGCAGAAAATGTCCGTAGGCAAATTGCAGTTTGCATTTGGTTTCTCACATTTGGTTTCCCACAGAAGGCATTTTAGGCCTAATCAGCCAACAGAGGTCATTAGCATCCCTAAATCTCTTCTTTCCTTAATCACTGACTTGAAAAAGGTTTTTTCTTGCATCTTCTCTTTTAATAATGGTGTTCTTGCTAATTTTTATTTCCTTTGTATTCTGTTTGTACAGGGCTTGGGAAACCATTCTGAATATCTCTGCTAAAACAAGACGATTTCCCAAGGCAACTGAAATGGGAAATAAGACTTAATTTTTTTTTTTCAAGTGTTGCTGTTATCTCCATTCCATTGAGGAAGTACAAGCAAGATTAATTTTTTTTTATAAAGATAAGTTTTGAACTGAAAAATAGGTTGCAAATCAAACCAGCAACAGTATTTACAGGAGGCTACATGAAAATTATTTTTTCCTATGCAGGATGTTGGTGACTGTCTTATGTTGTGGAGCAAATATCTTTTTGTTGAGATAACAACTAGTTTTTGATGAGTGTTAAAAATGATGACACTTGATTCCATGAAGATTAGTCATTTAATTTTTACCAAGTTTCTGCACTATCAAAGCATATCTTAGGGCCCTGAACACAGTCTTTAATCTGTCCTGGTGACACCAGGAGTCTGTTCCTACCGCTGTGGAAATTTGTGTGTCAGTTCTAGAGACACTTTCCCCTGTTGTTATTGATGGAAATACAATGGAAAAATGTTAACTTACATATTCTAAGAATAAAACCTGAATTATGCCTAGAAAAATTTTAGCTGTTGTGTGCAGCTCTGGGTGGCTCTTTGCTAAATGAAATGGAAATTGGTGTCTTTTTAAGAAAGCTGCTCTTTGAAGGGTATCCACTGAAAATAGTCACAGGCAACGTTTCACTTTATTTACTTAAAATAACTGGGGGAAAAAATCAATCTTTGACTATTTTGAGGTTTTAAATTTACTGCTGTATCGTGAGGACACGCAGATTGCATGGACTTTATTTGATGTTATGTGTTTTCTGCTTGTAGTGGTTGTCGTGCTTTCTGTGAAGTGTTTTAAGTAGCAAGATGATTTTTTACTGTATCTGAAATGAAAATATTTATGTACTATTACTTCTGTCCTGTTTCTAATATAGGAAAATTAATCAGTGCTGAGCTGAAAAGACTTGAAGATACCTTTGGTTAGCTTACAGCTTGGTAATATTTAAAAAGTTTTTAATCTTTCTTATTTAGTTGTTTTTAAAGCAGCTCAGGCTATACTTTATTGTACTATAAACCCTCTGACATTTAATAAGCATCAATAACCTCATAAAAGGGAAAACCAGTTATTTTTTCCCAAAATATTTATTTCCAATTGCCACAGAAAAAACATCTTGTTACTCTTCTCTGGTTCCATTTTAAGGCCTTAACACTAGAAATGAAGCTTCAGGGAATGATCTATTAACAGTTGATTCTTCTCCCCTTTTTAAGAGCTGTTTTTAATAGGACAACTGACTATTTGATATTTGAAAACAGGTAGATGCTTCAGTTTTGGGTCCTTCACCTGACTGACTTTGTGACTTAAAGGTATTAGATAGATACATAAATATGAAACAGATTATATGGTGATTTATGCAGAGTTTTGTGCTGTGTGGTATTACAGAGTGTGTTTCCTGGAATTGTTGGGAGCTTTCTATATATAGAGTTGAAAATGAAAAAATTGTGGGGGGAAAAAATATGCAAGACGACAAAAGGAGCTGATAAAGGATGATGGGTGAGCATGGAATATAAACAACATGAGGATAGAAAGGGCAGGTTTGGGGGTTGCTTGACAGATGAAATGGCTGGAAGCTGTGGGAGGTGCTGGTGTGGGCACAGGGACACAGAGCTGGGTGAGGATCAGCCACAGAGCTCCCAGAGTGGAAACTCAAGAGCCAGGAGGAGTTTTTGTGCTGTCAGTCGGGTTCCTCTGAATCATGAAAGCCAAGCCAACAAAGTCTTCGTCAGCACAGTTGTTTCTGCAGAGCTTTTGCTGCTACAGCAGTGTCATGTGAGGAGGGCATTCATTTTTTGCCTCCCAGGCCAACAGAACTGTGCTGGCAAGAACTAAAGACACATCATGTTGGATTTCATGAGCTTTTGAAATAGTTCGTCCCTCATGCCTTTGGACAGGCACGTCCTCTGGAGGGGAGAGGCTGAGCCACTCAACAGATGTGTTTTGCACTAACCTAAAGCTCAGCTCTCTCTGAGGGCTGGCATTTGTGAAAGGTTAATGCTGCAGTAGTGTTCAGGCTTTTGTCTGCCAACGTACATCTGCCCTGTGCAGATGCTCTCCAGGAGGCAATTATATAAAAAATTGCGTTTAGGGAACTGTTTTAAAGTCTGTTTCGGAAATTATTTTTTTCCCCCCTCTCTCCCTAAAGCTTAAAAAAAAAAAAAAAAAGTGAGAACAGATCCTAATGGAGCTACAACTTTAAACAGTGTATAACCCATTGGAGATTATTGTAGTTACCTTAATGAGAGTGGCCTGGCCACAGAGCTGGGCTTTGTAATAACAATATGCAAATGCAAGCCAAGTTGGTTTCCATCCACCACAGATTGTTCAATGCTAGGACTGTAATTTCATCAGAAACCCTGCATTTCTTGGAACTCGGACTCCTGTTGTTCTTCATGTGTAGCTCCCCACATGAAAACAAGGATTGTGGTGGGATTTTTTTTCTCTAGGGGGTATCCTGGAATGCCAATCCTTTCCTTTCCTAAATTGTTAAAAGGAGAATACCTGAAGCCTACCAGATTTAATAGTGAGCTGGAAGCACCTGAGCATAACCCCTTTACCATGTTCTGTTGTAGCAGGAATTACATCCAGGGGACTGTTTCATTTTCCACAAGGAAACCTTTAATTCCTATGATGTACTCGGCTCTGATTGTTCATATCCTAAAAGTCCAAATTGAAGTGCAGGAAGGGAATTCACAGGGCAGTGACAGTGCTTTGTGCAGAGTGGAATAGCCAACCCTCCTGAGGACCAGATTCCTCTGAAGAAGCGTTTTGCAGTGGCAGAGTTTATTCAGTGTACATTTCAAGCTTTATTTTTTTGAGTTTGTGAATAAAAAATTACGACAAACTCTACATAAGTACTTGAATGCTACAGTTTCCTATCAATATGTAGAATAAAAGACTGCTCTAGTCTTGCTGGTTGTTAAATTCGTATTCTCATTTATGCAGCCACGTTCCTGAAGGAATTATCTTGTTATTTTTTGTCACTGTCAACTAAGCATTCCTACTGCATTCAGGAGTGAACTCACAGGAGAAGGTGAGGCAGGATTACAGAGCCTTAGATTCTTGCTCAGAATTTAAAATATAAAGGGAGGGGGAGGGCTAGTTACTAATAATACACCTTGGCTTCTCACATGCCTATTCCTGGGAAAGGTGTCCTCTTTAAAAGCCTGTCAGCCATCCTATGAACAGTGGTAGTGTTCTGTCTTAGGCCCCAGGTGTGACAGAGAAGGGCACTGTATTGTTCTTTAAAAGTATTGCAGAGGTTGTAACATGAAAATGTGTCAGTAAAGAAAAGGAGTGTTTAAGTGATGAACTACAAGGCCGAGGGCAAGTTTCACTTTTTCTTTCTGATATGCAGCATTATTGTTGTACAAATAATAACCTGCACACCAGAGTGTGCTTAGGGCTGAAATGGGTGTTTGACAGGTTTGTTCTGGTACTTTAAGTCTGTCCTTCCTTACAGAGCAGTCCTGTGAGAGCCTTTTATTGGGTTCACAATTGTGGGATTTTCTGTCCTAATTGGAGGGATTTTTCTCAAGAAAGTCTGCAAATGTCTTCTGCTAAATTTGGTGCTATTTCTGTCCAGTTAATTTTTAAATGATGCCTACACTTGGTAGTAGGACATCACTTGCACAGACAGCAGGATACATTCAGTCCTTAATTAATTTGGAAGGAGGTAGAGTAACTGCACATTATGTGTTTCTATTCTAATCTATCATTGTACTGCTTCTTTGAAAATCTGATTATTAAGTAGCTTGGTAAATTGAATCAAATAAGAAGTATCTTCCAATGCTAATGCAGTAAATAGCATTCAGTTGTTAAGTGATTAATGTAGAACTTCCAAACCTGGGTAAATAGCAGCATTGGGAAAAGTATAAATCTCTGATTTAAGTGTATTTAAATCAATAAAGCCTGGATTCACTCGTACAGCATTTTCTAGTACATAAATCTAAACAACATTAGTGAATCTTTTTGATTCATGTTTCAAAAGTGGATCAATTTCTCATTTATTTGTTATTAATAATTGTATAATTGAGACCAGACCTGCACAATATCATAGTGCAGTAGGCAGGCCAGGACTCCTGGCTTCCTAGTGAGTCGTTTAATGGGTCTCAAACTTTAGACATAAGATAACATGCAGAAAACAGGTGTTGCCTTCTCTGGAAAAAGGGAACAGCTGCCTCTGCATAATTCCAGCTTCTATTTCTCATAATTGTACAAATCTGCTTTGAATTTTCTGTGAAATGAATGGCAATCTTAAAATCAGCTGCTCCGCTTTATAGATCCTGTGTGGTAGATTTTTAACAGCCTGGGCCACAGAAGCACTGGTTGAGAGAGGGAGAGCAAAATTCTGTTTTCAGCCCCTGGCTTATGGCTCTTGGAGCATCTGTGAGCACAGCCTGGGCTGTTTGTGGCAGCAGAGTTGTTGCTCCCTCTGGAATCCTCCCTTGCTCTCCAAGTCAGGATTTTCAGGGTTGGGATGGAGATTTGTTTTGGTTTTTTCTTTTCCTTTCCTCTCCTTTGTCACCTCAGGCAGTTTTTCTCCAGTCCTTTTCCCACCTCTCTCCAAAGGAAAGTTTCCCAGGAGGAACTAATCTGTTCCAAATATAGGTGTTGGTCATGTTGTCCATCTTTTGCCTCAGGACTCATCTACAGGCTCTCAGATAATGGTGAGTTAGTTCTCTGTTGGTCTGGGTGTCTGACTTGCCAAAGTTAGTTGTTCCCAAGAACTGTGTGTGGATTGTGGTCCTCAAGAACTGAGCAGTAGCTGGATGCAGTAATTCTCTTTTAGTTATACCCATAGCTTGTGTTAATGTAATGGTAAGATAATTTTGATTGACATCTTTCTGCTTAAGGCGTAAACATTCTCCCCTTTCATCCTAACAAAGGAACATCTGTAGCTTTATGAGTGTTTTTGTTTGGTGGGGAGAGTCGGTGTTTGTTCTAATCACAGGAGCCCTGAGTTTATGGTGCTCATATAAACATGTTTGTATACTTGAGGTGAAAAACAGCTGGAAAAAGCTCTTGCTGTGGCAAGTGTTTTGTTTGAGTCTTCACAGTTGTGGTTTTCTAGGAAATGTCCTGACTTCTCTCAGAAAAAAAACAAAGCACTTCCACATCCCAGGAAAGTTTGCCTCACCATTATTCCAGGGGTAAGGCAGGACTGTCCTACAGGCTGTTGTGTTCATCAGTTTGTTCCTCCCCTTGAGCCGTGGGGGGAGTTGCTCCATAAGCTGCTATGCCAGAGTTGGTTTGCATTTTTTCTCATGCAGCTCCTTCTGTAATAGATTTTTTTGAAATAACATGAGCCTTAGACAAAACTTGGGTCTCCCAAACGAAAAAACAAGTGGATTTGTAGGTTCCCTTTAAGTAGATAGTGCTGCTTCTGAGGAGGATATTACTAGTCTAGCCTTTTTGTAGTAATGGTAATTGTTTAATGCAGAGCTGCTTTTATGCATTTTTTTCCCCTTCCTGATATTTCCTCTCTCTAGGGAGGATTATCCCTATAATGAGTTTAATGGAATATGTGATAAATAGCAGAGAAAATAACCTGCTGCTGTGCTTCCTCTGGGTGTATGTACAGGCATAAAGAGGAGTTTTCACATAAAGTTAAAGCAGCTTCTGAGGAGAAGTGGAGCTTTGCTTGGAACTAGATGTTGGGAGTTAAACCAAGGTACAGCCTGGAGATTTTGGAATGACTTGCAACAAACCACTGAGAATTCAGCATGAAATTTTGACTGCCAGGTTAGAGGTAAACTCATAGTAAAAATAAGGTGGATCTTGTCCACAACCATGGATACTCTTAAGGCCTGTGCAGGAATTCTGTTGAGGAATTGGTGAACAGAAGCTTGTTTAAGAAATAATTTTTCATTTTACCTCTCCACTGACAGTGTGTCCACTTTGTGTGTTGAATGTTGATTTTTTTTTTGTCCCCCACCCTTCTAATCCAATTTCCTGCCCTTATTTTGATATAATTTATTTTAACAGCTGTTCCTGGGGTCTTTTACAACAATTATATTAATAATAACTTTAACACAGAACAAAAAATCACCTTCTGTCTTTTACCTTCTTTTTAAAAGAAAAAGACTGGATTTCTTCCACCATGGGCAGAGCAAAGCTTCCTGTCTCCATCTACACTGCCCACAAGAAGGAGATGGAACTCTTGATACCTATTAGAGAAATTGGATTGAGTAGATCCTGTTCCCAGAAATATCTCTACTCATTACATGTCGATTGAGTGGGTTTCCATATGATGATTTTCAAGTCAGAACCTGACACAAAGGACCCGGTGGTTTTCCATGTGTCAGGATTCAGGAGGCTGCCATCGTGAACCTCAGGAATGGCTTTGCTGGATGAGGGGTTTTTTTTTCTGTCTTGTCACAGGTTGTGCAAAAGAAAGCAGTAAGAGCACAGCACTGACCTTTTTATGATGTGCTGACTGACAAGCATGTGCCTGTGCAGTACTAGACTTCACTCACAGCTCATAATTACGATTTGCCCTCTGAAATGGGGAGAATAGTTGCACAGACAAAGTGGTTACAACTTTTCAGAAAGAGAATTACTGGACTTTTAAGATGAGTGGTGGGTGTATAGTGTTACTAATCTGATGAACAAGAGGAAAAACATACATTTCAGCACTAAGTGCTCAGATGGGGACAGCAGCCCTGAGGGTGAAGAAGCTAAGTGTGACATATTATCCTCCACTTTTACATGCAAGTCCTTGTACTTCCTCTCTATGCCTATTTTTATCACCTCTAAAATATAGTAAGATTGAAAGGCTTTTTTCACAAGATCTGTTGTGAGCTGTTTGAACTTTTAATATTATAAGTAATGCTCAGTCCTCTCACTGTTCAGATAATTTTAGGGCAGAGGTATCATGTCCCTCTTATTAAAATCTGCAGATTTTGTGTTGGTCGGTATTGCAGTCCGGTCTAGGGCCAGTGCTGGGATTTGGTGTCAGTCAATCACTTTGCTGACTAGAACCAATTTCCTCCCCAGAGAGTAGAGCAGCTCCTAAGGAGCCTTCCTGCTTTTTTTCTCCTTTTTTCTGTCCTTCACAGGACACAGTAAATTAACATCCAACTATCTGGGGAGGTGAAAGAGCTGAGATTCATAAGGATGGTCTGTGATTTGCCCCCCCGCTTAGATTGAAGCACATAAAATTCCTGAAGTCTTTTTTAATCCAATCTCTGCCATTTTAGAAACTAGAACCAGATTATCTCAGCTATGAAAATTGTCTGGATTAGAGGAAACTTCAGGGACTATTACCCAAGTATTTATAACTCACAGTTGTGTGTCACAAACACAAGGTTACATTATCAATTACAGTGCATCTGTGGCTGTTATTATTTTAAAAATCAGGTAAGCAAAGATTCATTTTTCTATTAAGTGTGTTTTGCTCTTAATCTGAAGCATTTACTCGTGGATGCACATATGGTGATTCCAGTTGACTCAAAATAGCCACATTCTGTGAACCCAAAACCTAGATATTTACGTGTGAATTGAAACTATAGAGCTTTTCCTCAGCTCTCTCCCTTTCCCTATAGGTTACATAGCACCAAATCTGCAGCTTTAAATCTGTCTGCAAGGAAAAATCTGTCCAGAACAAGCTCTAAGCTGATTTGCAATTAGGTTGGTGTAGGAAATATAAGGACATTTTTCATGTGCATCAGTTTTCTGGATTGACATAGGCAGGCAATATGTTTGCAGCAGGAGTTTTAGTAACTGAGGATGCTGAGACCGTTTGAAAATGGTGTTGCAAAAGGACAGGAGCCCTTAGTGAATTTGATGGGATTAAAGGAAAAACTTCAAGGTGTTCATTGCAGTTACTATATTTGTGACTTGTGTAGGGAGTAGGAATTAAATTACACTTATTTTCCAATATTATAATTGCAACTGGACTTACATGTTTTGAGTTTTGATTTTTTTTTTCTGTCTTCAGTGTGTAATATTTTTGAACACTTATCTAAATATAGTACAAATCATATATCAGGCAATAAAATCAAACAGCATCTCTCTTCAGGTTCTGCTTACAGTGAAGGTTGTTAACCTAAGCTTCTTCATAAATCTTAGTATCTGCATCTGGATTGTCTGGGAAAACCCCCTTGGAGTTACTTTTGCTTTGCCACGAGAGGTGTGCCCTTGCCTTCCACCTCAAACGCTGCCTTGGGGGTGGTGGGGTTACTTCTTTCTCAGAGAAGCAAATGTGAAAAAGAGGGAAGATGGAACATTATCAGTTTTGTAAAACTGTGTAAATCCTCATCCGATGGCATTTATTTTGCTGAGTAAAATAACACTGTCTTCTGTAATTCAAGTTGACTAAAATATGGATTATGTAGATTATTAACTGCAACAAAGAGAAAATTGCTGTTACACGGACAGGGATTTGGGAGCTTCCATGGCCTGTCATTCCCCCACACCCGCTGGGCTGTGGATTTCTGCCTCTTTGGGAAGATACCTGCTTGTTTATAGGAACAGTGTCACCAGGAATGCCAGCAAAATGTTTATTATGATTAGTGTTAACTCTATAATGTCTGGAGTTCTAAGGAAAACTGTCACTGCTGCTCGATAGGACAAGTAAAATGGGTGTGACAAAAGCTGATTTCTTCTATGGCTTCTGATTTTTTATTTTCTTCCTTAAAATGACTATTTAAGCTTTTGGGTGTCACCGAGTTCCCTCTCCCCTCCCACACCGAGTAAAAGTGTAATGTATTTCCTTTGTTGGTTTTCAGGCACTCAAAAGGGATGTTCCTGCTGATTCAAGACCACATAGTTCTGTCCAGGACTCTACACTGGGGATAGGGACATGGGACTCCTCCTGCCAGATTCCAGATGGTTCATTCCAGCTGACATCCTGGTTGACAACTGTGAAAAGGAACTTCGGATTATTCTATTTTATCTTCGTGGAAGACCTCAATCCCCAAACTATAGGACATATCAGGTACTAAACCAGATAGTAAGACTTTTCTACAATATTCTTTGATTGCTAGTTGTTTCCTATAAATGATTTTAAGCATTCAGATCTTACTCTTTATTTCTTTGAAGGAATGGGAAATTCTTGGTTTTACTTGCACTGTAGCTGAGTAATGACAAGAATTTGTGTTTCTTGTTTTCTAGGGAAAATTTGAGGTGATTCTGTTAAAACATTTAGTAATATTTTATAGAGTTTTAAAAATGATTATTATTATAAAATATAATTGTTGATAATGGTTATTATTATTTTAATTACCAAATCTGTCTCTTTCTTTGTTGCTTTTGAGAAAATGCTTAATTTTATTAAGACTAATTTTACTGTATTTAGTACATAAGATACCAACTGCACAAGTTCTGAATGCAGGAACTATCTGGCAACAATAAAACTTAGAAGTTTTAATGAAATCTATGATTTTTTGCACACTTGGGAAATTATGATTCATCTAATTACTTTCTTAAAAGTAATTATCTTACATATAGATTTATCTTAAAATAAATCTATATGTAAGTCTCTTTTCCTTTCAGAAAATCTTCCCTTGTTTCTGTTGGAACCTAGTTTATTTTTAAAATAGAGAAAGAAAAATCTGTGAGTGCTATCCAATAGTGCAGCCCTTAGTTCTTGTTTGTAGAGATGTTTGCTCTTAAAGCCTCTTGATAAAAGTGGTTAAAAAGAAATCACTTCCTCTAATACAAGACAGGAAAAAGATCCTTTTTGCAACAAAATCGTGTTTATTTTGGGCAGCTGTTTAGGTATGGGTGGGGTTTTTTGATTCATTTTAAATGACTCAATGATCCACTTTTTCTTTGTCCTAAAGGTTCCATATTTCTTGTAGAATTTTAAAATAACCTTTTCTAATGAGGATGTCTGATATTCTCACTGTAAAAGATGAAACTGATGCAATGAAGGGTTCAGAAGCTGAATTTAAAGACACAGACCCAGTTGAAAACCTTCTAAAATCAGGAAGTCAGGAGCAGATTCCAGCAGAGAAGGATGAGAATTGTCCTGATAACAAGAACAGTATGCCGGTAAGGAGCTCTCCACTTCATTTTTCACTAGTGTGTCATGTTAAATAAATCTGTGTCTTGTTCTTCTCCATTCTCTTCATCCTCTAAGGTGTTTCTTTGGTACAGGGTAGGAAAACCTGGCTGGTGTTAGGGAAGCAAGTGGGATGATTATTGCTTCCTCTCCCCTCCTGTAAAGATGAGTCAGACATTTTTAAGAATACCTTCTCTTTTCCTCTGTTCTTCACTGCTTGACAGCTTTGGTACATTACTTTTAAGTAGGAAAGACAGTCCTCATGATTCATATAAAGAATGGCCTTTGCAGGTGGGAGATGGTCCTGTAAAGAAGTCATGGCAGCACATTTCAAGTGAGAAGGAGCTGAGGCAAATAGTGTGAAAACACCTTGTGTTAATGGAGAACCACCCTGATAAGGGTGGGTCGGGAATTGATCCCTCTGAGGTTTAGTTTAGTGTTTATGCTCCTGAGTCCTGGGAGATGGGTCTCTTTCCCGTGGGACAAGGTAGCTCACTTCTGGCTGAGGCTCCCACCTGCTCCCTGAGGACTGTAAGCAGCTCAGATGAGGAGGAGTTCAGGAAGGCAGCTAAAAATTTCTGACACAACCTAGAAAATGGACCAGATTTCTAAAAGAAAGCACAGAAGTTTGTGTTTTACAAAAATCTAGTTGTCTACAGGAATTTTGTGTCTGTGGGTTAAGACTGAACAATTTGCTGTTAAAAATCCTGACTGGGATATGGGAGATTCTCTTGTGGGTTGCAAAACCAGGACAGCACTTATTAGATTTTTGTTATTGAGAATTGAGTAAAAGGTTCTTTGGGGAGTAGTTTTGTTCAAGACTAACAGTTCAATACTCCACTGAGTGAAGTAAACTTTATCTGTATGTTATATTGCTTCCAAATAAATCTTGTAGATCCCTGAAATAACAATAGTTTTACACTTTAATGTCTGCTGGCTTTATTAAGGCTGACATCAGTGTAAATAGATAACTTTATGGAAAAAAATAAATCCTTGAAATGAAATAGTTCTCCTGAAACATAAGAAATAACTGCTACTGGAAAGCTGGTGGCATTATGGCTGAGCTGGTATTTCCTTTAATCAATGCAATATCTCAGTAGCAAGCCTTAAAAATTAATTTAAGGTTTATTTATTTTCATACAGTTCAGTAATATGGAAAAATCCCTTTCACGTTTCCTCATTTAACAAATCCCATTCAACAAACTGTGGTGTGGAAACTTGTATGAGACTCAAGTGGCAGATAAGAAATAAACCCCCCCGTCAGAGAGTCCAGAGGAATGAACCTGTTAGAGCTGCCAGGGGTGTGGGTTTGGCAGGGGGTGATTGCTTGGGGTGCTGCCCAGGATTGAGGGCGGGTGGCTGGAACAATTATCTCCATACCCAAAAGGAACTGAGTAACTGTGCTGGAGGCTGTTTGGTGGCCACAGCTTCACTGGCATCTGTGCTCAGTGCTGTCCTCAGTGTGGTGTCCAGGAGTCTCCACTGGAATTGGAACGTTCCTGTTACCTCAGCAGTGTCATTAAAAACAGAGTTTGGAGGCTGAGGGTGCAGGTTTCCAGAGTGGAAGACAGGCAGTTACCAGTGGAACCTTGCTAATGTGAGCAAGCCCTTTGCAACAGGGGAAATCAGTAGAAGCCAATGTCACTTGTACTGTGGTAGCCTCTGGTGCAAATATGTGTCATATATTTGAGGAGTTCTAATCGAAAGCATGCTTTATACTAAAATACAAACATTTTGGATTGTCCCTAGAAAAAATCCTTGTGGAACAGTGGAGCAATCAGCAAGATTTACCTAATGGATGATTAAATAGTTTGATGAAGTTTCACAGAACACACTACTTGTCATTAAGTGCAGGTTATAAAGTATTTGCTGAGAAATGTTAGAGAACGTTATCAGAAGCTTATTGGAATTTGTTGTGTTCTTCTGTTTGCTAATTGAGAGGATGGGTTGGGGGTGGGAGCTGGATGGGATTTGGGTTTGGCTTTCCTCCCTAGCAGTAGAATAGGTTTAATACCTATTGGCAAACTACAGTAATACTCCTGAGTACAGTTATCACTTGATTTCTGACTCTTCACAGCCAAGGAAGAAACAGGTTGTGATTTTTCCTCTGTCTAAACTTAACGTGGTTTGAGTTCAGGTATGTTTCTGGATCTTCACGGTTCAGAAACTGGTGATTATGTTTTGAAATGTAACTGTGGTTCTAAATTCCAGATTATTTTGAGGGGTTGTGCATTAGTAACTGATTTGCTATTGTGGATGCTGTTGGAGGTACAATGTGAATGAGAAAAGTATCTAATCAGAGGACGTGGCCAGCACTCCCAATTTCTTTCAGTAGTGCAAAAGTAGTATACCTGATACAGAGATTTCTGAATTGTCATATCTGAATTGAGGTTCATGTGTCATTTAAATGACACTGGAAACAAGAGGCACATGAGCATGCACAGCAGCACTGTGGTAGTTTTTGGAATCAGGAAGGTTTTGGTTCACCAATCACTGTTGTCTCCCACATGTTAATCTTATCCAGGTCAAGTGACAACACACTAATTTGGAATTAGCTGGAATACAGGGTCTGAAGTGTGTTGCCTTTGTCCTTGAGTGGTGGGGACAGGCAATACTGTAAGGGCTGTCAGGAAATATTGACAACACATTAAAGATCTGAATTTATCTTGCAAGATAGTCCCTTATGGTTCTCATTATTAGGAACATTTCTTTTATTAAACCATGAAAGCCTTGTGGAAGGATGGAGGCTGGAGCATGAATACAGAGTTGTGTGCATCTCCTGTATGAGACAGGCAAGGCAAATGTTGTATTAAGGAGTGTAATTCTGATTTTGTTTTATGCTAATTACACAGATATCTCTGTCCTTTGGGGGAATTAGGTTTATTTTTTTACTTGGCAACTTGACATCTCTCTTTCTACAAGTTTCTTCCCTCCCTACCGGCGCAAACCTTGAGTGCTCTCTCTCTTTCACAGCTTGAGTTCTCTGAAGCTTTTCTTTGCCTCCTCCCCAGCTGTTTTGGCCTTGGCAGGATTTACCTTTCTTTGTCTCCAAAATACGTGACATGATACTTTTAAATAGATAAATGATCAGGTAGATTCTCTACTTTTGAACTGCCTCCATGTCCAATGGTGAAGCTATTTTTCCATCAGTCACCCTCTGCTGTGCCATGGAAAATTGCTGTCACTGCTCACTGATGGAGGACAGCAAGTAGCCAGAGCCCACACTGTTCCTTCCTTCAGTGGTACAGATCTGTCTGTGGTGCTCAGGACTGTAGTCCTTAAGTGGACTTAAAATTGAGACCTAATTGAGCAGAAAGGTGAAAAGCTGAGTGTCCTCAGAACACCCTTTGTTCAGATTTGTCGTGTCGTGCCTGTCCTCAGAAATGTCCAAATGGTACTTCAGAAATAGGGCTCCTTCACAAAGCCTTTCACACGTCTGAGTTTGCCATCTTGTGCCTGCCCTGTTTTTATGCAGCTTGTTTAGACAGCACGGGGATGATGGAGGAAGATCTGTAACAGCTCCACATCTTTCCTTTGCGTTTAATATGTGTGATCTGGTGAGGTCATTAGGGCAAAAATAAAGTAGGCAAATACTCCTACTGAAAGCCTGGATGTATATGATTACATGTGTTTGGTAAATGCTATCTTATTTCTCTTTTTATCCTGCAGTTGGAAATGTAGCGTAATAGTTGGTCTTAAAAGTGGTTGTGTTTTTGTGGGGTTTTTTAAAAGACAAGAACCTAATCATTATTTTCATTATGCAATTATTTGGAATACTTGCTTTTAAACACTGTCTTGAATTCATGCCCATAATGACTATAAATAGGGCTTTCATTAACACAGTGTTTTCTCAAGGCAGTAGAAGTCTTTGAGAGCTGCAAATATGAAGAAATTGCTTAATTTGCACTCACCAAGGATTGCGTGTTCTAAATTAGCTATAAATTCTTTTTCACAAGTGGGGAACACAAAGATGCTCTGTAGGAGCAAAACCTAGTAAATGCAGAGAAATTAGGACAGAACTAAAATTCATGGGCCTGAAAAGAGAGACAATGTTCATTAGCAGCTACAATGTGCATTGGCTGCCTGTTGTCCTGGAATTCCGGTGGAAATGGTGTCATCCTCTGTCCAAGAAAGGCATCACTGGATTGTGCCCAGTTATCTTCATGTTTTGAGAGTGCACTGGTGGGACTTTGGGGTTTGTACCTTCAGGCCCAGGCCTCACAACATCAGCCTGTTCCCTGTGAGCTGTCCCAGCACTCCGGCCATTTATTGTTCCAGTGCTTCTTACCCAACAAGTGTGTGGTGCTCATTGCTCACAGTTACAGCTGGATGTGGAGGCTTGTATTTTGTGTGTTTTGGCATCCTGAAAGTCACACAGGAAAGCCAGGAATCCAGACCTGTCACAGGAGTGTTGGACAAGTTTGGATATGATGGGTGGGGTGAAACTTGTCTCATGTGGGACGTTGAGGTTTGAGTCATATCAGTTAAGGGAGAATCTCCCTCCTGCAGTGACCCCCCGGTGTTGTTAGTATTGGTTTAGTCCCTAAAAATTGTCAGGTGCTCATGAAACTGAGCACCAGAGTATTCCAGTACCTTAGTTTACTGCCCTGAATATCCAATATTGCCTTATTCTCCAGAGATTGCAAACACCTGTCATTAAAAAATTGACAGTGTCAGTGTTGGCTTTCCAACCTGGAAACACAACTGTAATTCCCCAAGGAAAGCAGAAGATAAGACACAACATATGTAAAACACTTTAAGGAATGTACAACCAAACTTGTCCTATTGTCATTGAAATATAAAACCCTCATTGATTTAAAACGTTCTTACAAAGAATTCAGATTTGATACCGGATCATTTCAATATCTCAATTAAATTTTGAGGCATTTGCTTCACTTTGTCTGGTGTGAAACTGAAGTTTTGGCTGCAGTGGATTCCTGAGACTTTACTGAGGTAAAGTGAGGAGAAATCTTGACTGAATTTAATTACAATATGGTTTCTCCTTTCCAGCAACAATCTCTTCTCTGCTGTTTTTTTTAATCACTCTTAAAAATAACTGAAATGTGTGACTTATCTAATTAGCGAGCAGTAGCTTGTGTGTCAAGTTCTGGTTAACAGTACTGGGAATTCTGTTTGCCTGTTTAAAGTGTCTGATGCCCTCTATAACTAAGTTGATTTCTTTCCTCTGTGCCCCCTCAAATGTTGGATCTGGGATGTTTGCTTCCATATATTCTTTTTTTTATATACTGGTTTATATACTGGCTTCAAATCTTCCAAAATTTTGCAAAAGATAAACGATTGTCCAAGTGTGGATTCCTTTGCTTCTGGACAGTGAACTGAGGACCCTGCTGGTAGTCCTGATGTGATTTTGAGTTTACATTACTGGATTTGAAAGCACCTCAGCTAATCGAGGCTGGAGTAATCCACAGGAGGTTGGGAAATCATCCAGTTCTGGAAAGTTCAGTAGCTTGGTGTCACAGGAACTCTGTGAGGGATGTGCAGAGTGGCAGCTTTCAGGGTGCAGGGAATGCTTTCAGCTGGGATGATGGAAAGGAAAAAAGTGTTTTGCAGGTAACAACAAAACTCCAAGCCTCTATATGGTCCCAGGTATGGAAACAGCAAAACTCAGAGTCTGACTGGTTCCAGGACTGTCTCTGCTGCTCAAAATCCCAACGAGCTTCCTCTGAAAAGCTGCTGATGAGTTCAGTTAGTTTTCAGTGCAGCTATTTAAAATGCTGTTACACAGTGAAATGAGCTGAAATGAGCTCCCCTTCTGCTGCTCCTCAGCTGAGCTGCTGCAACACCCAAAATAGACATTTGGGACTTGAGGAAAATGAGGGGAAAAGCAGCTCTGCCTTATGAGCAGAGCTCTCTGCTGGAGGCCAGGTGTGCTTTTTAAGCAACATGTACCTCCTGCTAAGAGGCTCAGGCACTTGATAGACATCTCCTGAGGAGGGCTGCCTTCAGGGAGCTTTCCAATGGACTTTCTGTTTAGTTTCCTTCTGAAAAGATGAAATATTGTCCGTTAAACAACATTTGAAATTATATTACCAATATTCCTTTCTCCTTACAAATATTAGGCCTGTGTTCTCTAAAACGAGTTCTATTAAAGGCTTCTCTATACCTGAGTTTTAGTTCTCCAGGGAAACCAGTACTTAAATTATGTGATGTCACTCTAAGTGCTTCTATTCCTGTGTCACTGGCACAGAGGGTTGGGTTAGTTTTAACTGTGCAGCTAACAGATTGTTAAATGCTTTTGTTGGTTCAAATGTACCTTTCAATCATACATCCTGTAGTAAAAGTCTGGTAATCTTTTCTTTTTTAAGGAACAGTAGTAATAGAAGGGCTCTGGGAGGAAAAAGAGCAAATTAATGCATAATAAGGTACTAAAATGGCTCCGGGAGGAGAAAAAGCATATTAATGCATAGTAATTTATTAAATGAAAGGCAAAAAATGACCAGTGGCTCATTTTAAAATATACTTTTATAGGTCCCAAGATAAAAGATGAAAACCCAATGTGTTTTAAACTGCTTACGGTGGGTCATCAGCTGGTAACTGTTCCCTGGTAGAGGCAATGCTTTTTTTTTTTTTTGCTTTTTTTTTTTTTTAATGATCATTTCTCCAGGTAGGTTTCAGGAATAGAAAGAAAATTTATAAAAAGCACGTGATGTTGCCAAGGAAATTAGGACACAAGAATTTAAAATGTGGGAGCAGGCTGAGAGAGCGAACTGCTCGGATGCTGCTGAAGCAGAGTGATGCTTCCTTCCTGCTATAGTCCTGATCAATGGAGAAGGGAAATCGAGGACGGGCCCGAAGAAAGTGGGAGAGGGTATAATCCTGCAGCCCAAAGCACCTGCTGTTCCTGTCACAGAATTCTCAGTGATAACTGTCAAAGCTTTCTCTTGTACAGACTTTTGTTACCACACCTGTACGTTGAGTTTAACCCACCCTTCTCTGTTGTGTTGTCCAGCGGCCCCTGCAGTCCTTTGGACAGGCAGCAAAGAGGTCCAAGGTACAGTAGCCCTGTGTTGGCATGCAGAGGGAGCCCTTCATGCTTGGGGAGCTTTGTTACTTTGTGGAAAGTGCCTTTAGTTTTATTTTCTGGCATCGTAGCTTTGTTTTATTCTGTTGGGTTTTTGTCGTGCCTAGTTGTCTGCTTTTGTGATTTGCCTTCATATTTTTAGTGGCTTTTTATTGTTATGGAGAGAAACACTTTTCCCAAACACTTTTATTTACTTTTCATTAGATGTGCTCTATTGTGCTGGTAGTGCCTTCGAAAGCTGCAATTGCTTGGGTGTTTTCATCCTAAAAGAATTATTTATTCTACTGAAAACATTAAAAACGCAGTTTTCAGCCATTTTGTTTTACGTAAAATGAATGGAAAAATAACGGCTTATGGTGTATTTATATAACTTTTTCTGAGCCATAGTTTTTAATTTTACATACTTTCCTTCAGTCAAACACAAAGTTAAAGTTAGTTCGGAGCCTTGCTGTATGTGAAGAGTATCCACCACCTCCCACAGCTGAAATATCACAGGACCTCCAGGTAAAAACCACATTACTGAAGTTTCTGAAACAATTTCAAGTAACTTGTTCAAAAGAAAATCTTTTGGGTATTCTTTAAATATGTGGGCACCGCCTGGTTTTAATTTTTTTTTCGTACAGCTCTAATAGAGGTGATCATGTCAGATGAAGAATTTGCTGCTTTTATGTTTTGCTGACTCTGCTGGTTGATATCTGGGGACAGGAAGAGGGGATTTGTTAGTTTAACTTTTTAGTCTTACAGTGCATTTGAAGGGCTCTTACCCTGCTCAAGTGCTGTCTGCAATCAGTAAGCCAGAAACATTGTGATTAGTATGGAGCACAATTTATCAGCTTTTTGTATTTAGGAAATTGAAACAGTTGTAAGTTCTGGTGTTGTAGCTGAATTCCTGCATGTCAGCCACAGTTGCTGGTGGCTGTGTAACACCTACCTGGGTGTGTCTGAAGACTAATGTATTAGGGTGATGTAACACACCTAAAGTTCTTACATGCTGAACAAAATATGTAAAAATACTTGAGAGAATTTAAACAAAATCCAGTTTACCTGACTTTACCTTTATACCAGTCTGGATCTTCAGAGCAAAATCCTATTACTGGCTGTAGGTTGTATGTATGAATGAGGCCATCGAAGTGCTGCTGTTTTTTCACACCTGTCAAAACTGAAATGATCCTTTGCTGTTATTGAGAAGCTTCTAAACTCTCTTTTTGTGAAAACTCACTTTTGTTAAGAAGGAACCAGTAGAATAGCCGGTGTGAAGGGGTTTTGCTGGAGGAGTGGTTGATTCACTTCTGGGAAAGGACAGGCATTGAGAACTCATGTAGGTGTTTGTCAAGGTAGTTAAAATTCTTTTGGGATTGAAGCACAGAGTATCTAGGTTTGGTTGTTTTGTTTTTTTCTTGGGGAAAATGAAAAAACAGTATTTTTGTAGAGCTTCAGTAATATACCACAATTTGAAGAGTTGAATAGGGAAATTCAGAAACTAGGCCTGCTAATTTGATGAAAATCTAAGTCATAGATTGGAACAGGCTGCAGAGCAAGAGATTAAAAGCCAACAGAAAAGCTAATGCTATTTACCATGACTTACATTCCTGTTGCAATGTTTTGTGTAAGATAATAGGCTGAGGGATGTAGCTGAGGCTGAATTGTTTAGTCTGAAGCAGTGGGGTTTAACTTTTCCAGTCACAGTAGCCAATTACAAGAAGACAGAACCCTGATTTGGTGGATGGTTCATGCAGGGTGTATTTCAAACATGAGGCATTAGGCTTTTCCAGCCTCCAGCACTATGCAGGACTATTCATTGAGTGGTTTAAAATCAGATATTTGTAATAAGTGTTCTCTGCAGATGGCATTTGTCACCAAGTCCTCTGGGAATCTGTCCTTGGCTGTGCACTGCCAGGTGGTTGTAGAAAGGAATTACTGTGGTAGTAGGAGGGACGTAAAGGCCTGTTCCACAGAATGAATTGAATTGTGATAATGTAAGATGGTACAAAAGGAATCCATAAAGCAAATTGCCTGTTCAGAAACAGAATTAGATCTAGCTGTGAGTTTTCTTTGGAAGCAGTAATCTGGAAGAAATGAATCCTAATAGCTGTGCAAGTGATTGTGAGAACAAATTTAGTTCTTCTCTATAATAGAGTGGAGGAATGCTTGTTGGAGGGTTAGAATGGGAATTTGTTACAAGTTCTGATGCTGGAGTGCACATCCTATGGGACACAAGTCTTGCATGCCCTCTGTAACAACTCGGGCAATTTCTTCACCCATTTTACCTTGTTTCCCAAACAATCTTCGGGAAGGCATGGAAGAGTCCTTCCATAACCACCAGTTGGCTGCTGGCTGCCTCAAGCCCCCCAGTCTGAAGCATTAATTGTGCTTGGGACATGTGGGGGATGCAGTGGCTCAGAGAAGGGAGACAGCCCTCCCTGGCAGCAGGGAAGTCACCTCTGTGACACTTCCCCTTGCTGGAAGAGTCACTGCTCTGTTGTTATCAGAGATTGCAACTGAAAAGTGGCTCCCAGCTTTGTGTTAATACTTAAAATGGATTTTAAGACACGGGGAAAAAAATCATGTTGATGTTGCTGATGATAGTTGAAGAATCCCAATTTTTTATTATTAGAAAGTGTAGCCTTGATAGGATGAAAAATGCATATACTCAACTAGGAACTCGTGTGAGTTTTGGGATAACTTTGTAGTTGTGCCTGTGACTGTCCACCAGTCAGCCCTTCCACCCCAGTGTGTGCAGCAGCTCCAGCAGGGTGAAGTTCTAATACAGGTGTGTGTAGAAGTCACTTCAGCAAGTCCCTGCTGCCATTGCTGGCTGCTCCTCTTTTAAGGGTGTGATGGGAGATAGAGCAAAGAAACTCTCTGGAGCAGATCAATCTGTTTTCTGATACAGGAGTTTCTCTTTTCCTGAGTAATTGCAACAGGAAACAAGATACTGTTCCTCACTGAGAAACCCAGGTAAGAGCCTCACAAATTGTTAATCCTTGTTAAAAAGCACTGGCAGTCTTTTAGTAAAAGGTGCTGTGAAAGTACTAACTTATACAAACTGATACATTTGATCTTTTATCTCTGTAAATACAGTATCTATTCTCTTGCCATCCCTTGCCTAAATGCTGGGTTGTTCTGACTGTGCACTCCAATAGGAAGTACAAGCACTAGCAAAGGATGATCCGTTTCAGTCCTTTTTAAGGAAGGGCTGTTTTCATATGAATTACAGTTATTAATGTGTGTTACAAGTAAGTAAATCTTTAAATGAGTGACCTTTTTTTGTTTAGAAAAAAAAGACAACCCAAAGGAGGGTGAGTGGGAGGAGAAGACAAGGGTGTTAGTTTCCATTGACTTGTGTAAATTCAGGTTGGTGTTGGCTTTAGAGATTGCTGGTAAAAAGCCAAGACCCTGGAACACAGGGCTTTGAGAAATATTCCATAATGTTTCCTGATTCTCACCTTTTTTCTCAGATATGTTAAGCTGGAAGGTTTTATCAAGTTTTCATGATTGGGGGGGGGGTGCTTTGCTTTTTCTTGTTTAATCAAAATTTGGTGACAATATCCTCTGCTACAGGGAAGGCTTGGGATGGGTGATCTGATTCTTTTCAGTCCCAATGCCAGCAGGGACCTGCTGCAGGCAGGATGGGATTAGGAGAGTTTTATAGGGGAAGAGAAGTTAAAAGATTTCTCGGCAGCTTTGCTGTCAAGTAGGTCATATTTAATTAGATGCTACAGTTTTTATAGCATGAAATCACAAGAAAGTGCCCTTTGGTGCACAGTTCTGGTGTATCACACTTTGAAGTAGAACTGGTGTAGTAGCAGAACTGGCTGTTCAGATGGTGATTCCTTTTTTAGCTCCTGTTGGGGAAAGAAGTATGAAAATGATTACTTGCTGAGATCCTTTGACTGAACCATTGCTGTGTGCATTGACTGGAGATGAGTTTAGAACATGCACTCAATCAGTTTTCTAGTGAAGGAACATCATACTATGAAAATTTCCCTAATTTACTGGTAGTTTTGTAGAGTGTTATTGTAAAAGGGAGGATAACACATAGATGGATGGTCAAGAATAATTTCTTAATAAGACAGAAACATGTTTGTTTTTCAAATAACAGTTACACAGCTCCTGGGTGAACAGTGAATGTAATGTACTTTGGAGAGACAATAAACTGCTCATTTGAATTATATTCAGGTTTATGAGGTAAGGAATGCTCAAGACTAGGAAAGAATTCCACAAGAGAGTTCCTTGCTAGTGCCTGTGATGGTATTTATCAGGTGTGGTTATACAGGATCTCACAAGCTGAGAAGTCTTCACACTGTGGTGCTGTGTTGGGGTGTTCATGAATTCCTAAGTTTAATTAGAACATTTAGTGCGGGGGAAAAATCTCTCAAAGGGAGAGGTGGTAAAACTGTCACTGAATGTTTTTTCCTCTTTGGAAGAAGTTGTTGCTCCAAAGCTGCAGATGGAAAGTGCTGTTTGACCCCCATGGGATCCGTGCAGGGTTCCCATTGTGCTGCACAGGCAGGAGTGGCTCAGGGTGGACATGTGGAACAGGCTCCAGCCTTGGAGAATCCGGGCTATATTTAACTCTGGCCAGATTCCAGGGCTGAGGTCAAGCCTGTACCATGACACAGGAGGAGAGAAGCTCAGAGCAAGTGCCTGGATGTGGGTGAGAAAGGGTTTGAAGGAAGAGCGAGATCTGCGTGGGAAAGGATCAGGTGCAGGGCAGGAGAGGGATGGGCAAGAATGGACGAGGGCAGGATCTTTGGGTTGGGAAGAGTCAGATGTCCTTGGGATGGGAAGGTGACAGCATCCACTCAGCTGGCATCTGGGGGAGCAGAACTGACATTTGAGGGAGTTCAGAGGTAACAGGGGAGGCTCTGACAGGACTTTGCCAGTCCCGCTCTTGGAGTCACTCAGACACGGAGTCTCCATCGCTCCAAACCTCCCCTGGCTTTGCTGTCTGAAGGACATCAGCCCTTCACTGACAATCCTGGGAAAGAGTAAAGCAGGAAAAACAAACTGCAGTCTTTCACTACTCAGGGAACCATTATGTCACTAATTTCAAAGGGAAACTCTTTTTGCTGTGTTTGAGAGACAAGTTTTATGATCGTTCACCTGCTTGTATAAAACCAGGGATTTTGAGATGATTGCACACAAAGCTCCTCTGTCAAAATACACAGGTAGTTAAGGATCTAAGCCTTGATGACAGGTTTGCAAATTTTGCCTTGATATATTGTACTGGAAATATTTCCCCTATTTTTTGTGGATCTGGAAATGCTGGTCTGTCATAGATTGAAACTTTTTTTTTTCCTTCTTAGTATAAACCAAATTGAAACTTGAAACAAGCTTTCATAGTAAAAGCAATAAATGGGGGTAAAAAGCATTGTGGACGATGCATTACTAAAACATAGAGGCTGTATAAAATTTATACACCTGAAAAACTGGAATCTTTTCTTATGTCTATGAATTAAGATAGTTTATATTCATTTTGCAATAGCATTCCTGGAAGTGTGTGTAAATCCAAAATGTGTGTGGTCCTTTCTCTGCCTTTTCTGTACTTTTTGATTTACTAATAAGTAATTTCATTGTATGGTGACACAGAGCACATGTGGGATTAAAAAGAATATGAAAACAATTTTTTTTCTTCATTGTTCTGCAGGTAATATAGTTCAGAACAGTTCTTCTTCAGGTACTGCATGAAATTATTTGTGTGGTGACTGGTTTTTACTTTTGACAGGAGAAAATTCAGATCCAGTTGTCACAGTCCTTTGAAAAAGAAGAAAAACCTGCAAAAGATGAATCAGAAAAGGAAAAATCCAGTGATAAACTGTCCAGAAAAATGTTATCAAGAGGTTTGCTATCTGTCATTGTCCTTTTAAATGTACTGTGTGGCTAAAGAACATATGGAAATGCAGGTCTGCTTCTAGGTCTGCATTGCAGAAACATAATTTTTTTTTTTTTTTTTGTGAAAATGAAGCAAATAGATCTCCCTTTGAGCTGGAGAAGGGAGTTGGTCCCAGAGGACACGGTGCTTTCAAGGCTCCATCAAACACATGCAATCCAGCCAATGCTTTTCCTTTCTCTCCTGCCTGGCTGTGCAGACCAGCAGCAAAGCTGTTGTGTTGCCTCAGTTGTGTCCAAGTGTTCCTTGGAAAACTGACTTTACCTGTCAGAGCAAGCTCCTGTCTCACTCCTAGACTTTGTTACAGGACTTGTGAAACCTAAGTGAGAATGGCACAGCCACCTTTGTACTGTTTCTGAGCTTTATTCAAAAGAAGTCCGTGTTCTCATTTGTTTATTTTACTTCTGAGAGTATCAGAATTTTTTTTACAAAGTTTTGGAGTGAGAGTGGAACTACATAAATAAAAAGGACAAGTATTGTGTTTCCACTTAGATATTATTGCATTCTGCATTGAAGATCTAGTCTATCTGCTGGAAATCTTTAGGTTTTAGTCTGAAAGAGAGCTAAATATCTTAGATCACTGTATCTTAGATCACACAGTGTAAAGGAAATACCTTTAAAGACAGACTTCTCTCTGGGACAGGGGGCACTTGTCCCCCTCGTGTCCTGCAATTCCACATGGCCTTCCTCATGTGGCATTTCAGTGCAGCTTGTCCCAGCTGGCAGCCAGGTATTCCTGAAATAAAAAGCACCGGAACGGAGAACTTTACTTGCATTTATAAATCTCAGTCTTTGAAATGATGCCTTAAAAACCCCACAAATACCCCCCAGGTAATGATGAGGAGTTGAGAGCAAAGTGACAAAATGCCTGTGGTAGAGCTGTTCTAAATTCAACCAGATCTCCTCTGGAGGTTCATTACTTCCCAATATAGGATGTGCTAAAATAGAAAATTATGGAATTTAAGCATCAGTCTTCTAGTAATTATAACTAAATCAGTGCTCAGTTGCAAATTAAGAAAATTAAATAATCATTGAATCTCAAAGTTATTTTACCAGGCATAGCATTTTTTTTTCCTTCACCTCCTCAGAATCAGGAGTAATCCCAAACCATAAATGCTCAGACTGGGACCTAAGCATAAGTTTGAGTTGTGCCTAACTAAGCTGAGACTAGGTTAACACATAAGTAGTTCTTGGAAGAAATCTAGTTCCAAAAATACTGTTAAAACATCTGTTGGTTTGAATTCTAGAACCTGGCACTTGAAGGTGCTCATGTAAGGGAAGATTTGGTGTTAAATCATTTCTTCCAGGGGCAGATTTCAGAGGATAATGTGTAACTTCGAATACTTTCTGTCACTGAAACCTAAAAGGAGAGGAACGTTGTGAGATTTCTTTTTGAAAACATCTAAACATGACATTGAGAAAACAAAGCCCAACAGAACAAGGGTTTTTAGTGATATAAAACAACATTTTGTGAAGGTTCAAGTGTCACATTCTGAATTACAACATTTCTTTGGGCAACATCCAGTAATTCTGTAGATTGGCTGCTGCTGGTCCACAGGTGTGAACACACCAGGACAATGTAGGATACTGGGGGAATGTGGAAGGCTGGTGGAAATCAGGTGTCTCAAGGTGATCTACTGCAATCTACAGCCAGCTGTTAAGAGATTGGTGGTGTCACTGAAGCTTTTCCTTCCCTATTACACTGGAATCAGGGGATAGTGGGTGGAGGTGTTTAATTTTGGGAATAATGTGCTTAACAGTTACAAAGTATTGATCCAAATATATATTATGTTAGCAATAATTGGAAAAAAGTAGTATTAGTGTTTCTTCTGAGTGTAATTTTGCTTTCTTCCCCCTCACCCTTAGATTCCAGCCAAGAATATACAGATTCCACTGGTATAGATCTTCACGAGTTTTTAGTAAATACATTAAAAAACAATCCCAGGTAAGAATCAGTAATGTCAACTTTCTTCATGTTTTTCTTTCTTCTTGTTACCTTCAGAGGTGTCACACTACCTGGTTTTTGTTTGTGGTTTTATTTTTTCCCCTCTCACATGTCTAACACCACATGTCAGTTCTTCAGGAAGAGGTTTTGTTGTACAGGCCATCTCAAACACCAATCCACTGTAATTGGGGTGTTTTTTGAGCACAGGTTCAGGACATTGAAATATGCTTTTTATGTTTAATATGCAGATGATGTTTTCAGTCTGTGTGTGGTTCTCTCCCTGAAGGGACTCTAATGCAGTGTCTCTGGAACTTGTACTCTCTAAGCACCTGCTTATTTGAGATCAAACTGCCTTCTCTGACTCTAATCTGTCTTGCACTGAGTTTGTAGATAAAAGCATTGTTTTTAAGCTGTACTATATAACTATAGTTAGAGATCTTCACTCTGCACATCAGAAACCAAATCTGACCTCATCCAAGTCCACCATTTGTTAGCAACAGAGTTTACCTGGCTCTGTGTTGAGGTTTGCAGTGTGTCACAGGCTGCCTTGGTTGTCCCTCCCCTCAGTGGGGTTTTGTACTGGGTTTGTGGCTGTACAAGGCCAGAGGTTAACTGGGTGCAATTGTGTTCTGTCACAAAAGCTGTTTCACTGCTCTTTGTTATTCATTCATATTATAGTTAGGAATTCCAATGCAATAATTTATTGGGATTCCATTTTATTGGCAAAAATTTTTAAAATGAGCCATAATAATGGGCCAAAGCCACAGTCCTGTAAAATTAGAAAGACAGACTTCTGTGAGACTCTTAGGTGGTTCCTATTTGAAGTCATAAAACATCCCTTAAAGTGGAAATAAGGAGTTGTAGGTGTAGATCTCCATAGGTTAACATGCAGAGTAACTGGGAAGCTTAGTTCTGTGATGTGCACAAATTGTGAACTGTGCAGCAGTGAATTCCATTGCCTGTTGATTGTTCAGGGGAACCAGCATAAGCAGTTCCAAGAACAGTGTTCATTTCTACCATTTTCAATTCCTCATTGCATTGCTCCATGTGCCACCTTTAGCCCCCTGGTTGTTGGTGTTATGCCTCCCATTCCCAGAACCCTTTCACTATGTCTCAGTGATCCCAGGATGTGCTCCCAGTCCAAGGGCCAGCTGAGACCTCTGTAAATCTCACTGCCCACACGAACCAACCTCAGCACTGCTTTTCCCCCTGGAGCCTGTTTTCTCAAGGACTGAGCTCTCTGTTGAGCCTCCTGGGCAGAGACTTCTTGGAGGGTCTTTGTGCTCTGATTTCTGAGCTGAGAACAGCACGTTTCACTAGGCGGGCCCAAGTCAATATATCTTAGCAAAAAAAGAATACTTTGTCCTAAAAATGCTGCATTTGACACCTGGTGGTCCTGTTTACAGTCTGCCATCACCCCTTGATCACAGCTCTGATCTGTGTATTCCTAAGATGAGTACAACCACAGTTATTGGAGTGTCTCATATGTGAGTTGCTGTGTTTTTATTTTCAGGGACAGAATGATGCTGCTGAAATTAGAACAGGAAATTTTAGATTTCATTGGTAATAATGAGTAAGTACTGTACTCTCATAGGAAAAAAGAATTCAAGAGTGTTCCTGTTTGTTTAATAAAGCTACTATTCCTTTCTTCCAGAGTTCCAAGAAAAAAGTTTCCCCCAATGACATCTTACCATAGAATGCTGTTGCACAGGGTAGCTGCTTACTTTGGATTAGAGCACAACGTGGACCAGAGTGGGAAGTCAGTCATAGTAAATAAAACTAGCAATACAAGAATGTAAGTGTAAAAGTCTTGAAAAAACCATTTTGATGCATAGATCTGACACCTGGGATATCTGATGCAGTGGTGCTGTAGCAGGTGGGGTCTGTCTCCTCACTGGGAACAGGCATCAAGGAGAGGTGGTTGTAAGATCTTTACTGTTCATGTTCCAGTGCTGTGCAATCATGTCATCTGTTTCATGTTTAACTCTTCTGGGGAACAAGGGATGTTACCTCTAAGTTAGGAATTTTTGTTGCTTTTCTGGCAGAGGTGCATTGCTAGCTTTATTCCTGTGAGATAGGAATTTATGTCAACTGTTTATTTGTTTAAAGATTTACACCAGTGAAGTGTACAAAGTACATTCTTTGTTTCTTTTGGAAAGCAGAACCAGCCTTATCTTAGAATGGGTGAAGGGAGAGGATAAGACTTGCACAACTTTGGCTTTTGTACTGTAAAATTCTACAGGGAAAATTCAGGTGTTGAAGTTCTTTATCAGTTGGAATAAAGTTGCTTACGGATCTCACATGTCCTTGCAAATAAACACAGCAGGGAGGACAGGCAGCAGTGGAAGTGTCAACCAGGTTAAGAAGCCATGGTATGGTGCTTTACTGTGAGGGCTGGGGCGTTCTTGGAAACCCCCCGGGAAAACCCATATTGCAAAAAAAGGGGAGCACTGGGGCCACAGCAACCCCAAAACCCGGGTGGAATTGAGGTTTTCATTCAAAGGAGCCACCTGTTCTCTCTGTTCTCTGCACTTGCCCTGTCTTCTCATTCTCTCTCAGAAAGACAAAAGTCTAATGTGTTGACATATTTATGCCACCTAGTTTCTACTTTTAACTTAAAGAATTTGCCTGACACCGGTTTTTTGTGGTTTTGAACATGAAAACAGGAGTTGACAGTGCCTGCATCCTAATCCCAGTCTCTTTGTACACTCTCTGTAGCTTTGGGAGAAAAAAATCTAATTATCTACCCTAGTTTTAGAGTCAGTAGAACTGAAATGATATGCCACGATGAAATTTCACTTAAGTAGACAATTTCTCCTCAGAAGTTTTTAGAAAAATATATAGAGCCTAAATATATGATGAATACTTACATTACTTATGTATGTGTTTGCTTTGGCTGTACGTTCTATATCTAAACTGACTTAGAAAGCCAGGCATTTGCATCTACTAGCATCTCTAGACTGAAGCTTCAATTGTGGAATAAGAACTAATAAAAGATTATTTCATTTTTATGGCTTTTAGTCCGTATTTAAATAGCTGACTGCCTCTGAAAGCCCCTGTAGGTATAGTTACTAATTAGCAGGCATTTCATCTAACCTGCAGACATAAGGATTCTTGATGTTTTCGACATTCTTATTTTAAATCTCTTTGGATATAAAATAAGAATTTAGCAAGAAAACCTGGGAGATGTGCTCCATGTGGAATAAAGCCCAACTTACCTTTTCCTCATAGGCAGGTCCCGGCTCCATCGCCGCTCAGTGATGTTTCTGACATCAACCACCCAGTGCTCACTGGGACGACTCAGTGGAGTGGGAGTTGGTGATTGCAGGGCAGTAAATTCAGAGACCTTTAAAAGAAAGAGGTAAGACAGTCTAAAGGTTCTCTGAAATGCCTGCTAATTATGCCTGGGCAGCCAGTAACTAGTAGTTAGGGCTGGCTGTTCTGTAGAAAAGCTCTCCTTGCTCTACCCAGGTGTCCTTGGTAATGAATAAATAACAGAAACAGAGAAGAGTGTACATTTGTCTTCTATTGGGCAAATATTTCCTGATTGTCTGAGCTCTTCTCTTATGACAGCGGAAATTTTATTGTCCAGGAACTTGGTATCTCTTTTTAATAACAGGAGTTTGCAAAATAATCACTTTTTCTTTCACAAAGTAGATAAAATACCAAAGCAATATCTATAATCTGTTACTTCACCCTCTCCCTATGATCATGTGAAGCTCTTGCTTGCCTGCATTGTACTGTTCTTCTCTTACTTATTTCTACTTAATTGTGTTGTAGAAATTTCTGAGTTTCAGTGCTCTCTCCTCTATCTTGTCTTCTGTTTTCCCTTGCAATGAACTTTGAGGTATTGCAGCTCTAGCAGCAAACACTTGTCTGCACTTCCATGCATGCCCAATATCCATTGCATGGCACCAGTTGAGATTCCAGAGCACTTCTGATTCCCCAAGGGCATGTGGTTTGCTTGCCACCTTAACTGGAAATTGCAGAAAAAGCTTTGAAGGGGGAAGAGGTTTTTAAAAGCAGGTTTGTTATGCCTCAGGAACAGGACTTGTCAGGGGTGCACCTCATCTTTTCCATTGCCTGGACAGCCCAAATCTGTGACTTCAGTTAGAATATTAAGTATATTTAACATTATTCTTGAGCATATTTCGGTTTGCTCCACTTTGTCCAGTATATGTTTACAAAACCATACATCTTTTCTTTGTGACACCTTTTCCCAGACCTGACCAAAAGTTTTGTGAGCACATAAAGGACGAGAAGAGCGATGACTTCCAGAAGCGGTACATCCTTAAAAGAGATAACTCGAGTTTAGACAAAGATGACAACCAGGTAAAAGGCACAGCTTATTTCCTTCCCCTTGCTGCATTTGACTGTATCCATACTATTTTCCTGTAGAAGTTGACACTGTATCACTTACTTCAGATGAGGATACGATTAAAAGATGACAGAAGAAGTAAATCCATAGAAGAACGTGAAGAGGAATATCAGAGAGCTAGAGAAAGAATATTTGCACAAGATGTATGTATCAAAGAAAACCTTTCACTGTGTTCTGTGAGTACTTCACACACATACCTGCACATGTGGGTTTGTTAAAGGATACTTCTTTCCAGGAAACTTTCTGTTTCCAAAGGGGACTGAGCAGATAAGAATCATTAGTGTGCTCTAAGTGAGTTTTAAATTACATTGAAGTTACTGAGAAATCTTGTTTTCTCTAATCACTGCTGTGTGAAACCCAAGAGACCTTCGAGAACTATTTTGATGTGTTCTCTGGCACCACCTCCTTCAATGCACTTCCCCCTTTTGCATTGTTTTGCCCCCTTACTGCAGTTTAAATTCCACAGTTCTGGTACTGCAATCAGTTCAGTTGTTGCTCAGAGCAATAATTAAAGAAGGAAAAAAAACAAGCAAAAAAACCCAAACCCTTTTCTCACTTATATCTATAGCAATCCCATTTTAAGTGGTCACAGTAAAACCATTTCAGGCCCCGTGTGTGAAATTGCAGTCAGGAATCTCCAGTCTAATCCCTGACTGGAGATACCCAGCAGGAAACCTTATAAGCTGCGATTCAATTGCAAGGAGTGATTATATTGACTCAAACAGTACAAATATGTCTTAAAAAATGTGTTACTTTTAATAATCCACATTTTCTGACATTTATCTGTAGCTCTTGCACATCCAAACCCACATTCTTGTTCTGAAGGGAGAATAATGAGCTCTGAGAGCCTAATTTATTTCTTTTTGTTCACCTTAGCTACAAACAAAAAGAGTGGGCTTTTGGATATAAAATTACCTTTTCCTTAGGCATATTAATTTACCATGTATATATAATTTACCATTTACCATAGGAGGGGTTCTAGATGCCATTCATATTAATTTCTGCGCTTCTTTGCCCCTCAGTCCCTGTGTTCCCAAGAGAATTATTTCACTGACAAAAGGTAAGAAAATTTGCCGTTTAATTCTGTTTTGTTTTCCTATTTTCTTAATAAATATTAAGCTGTCTTATTAAAATGTCAACAGAATCCAGGAGGAAGAAGCTAATAGTACACAGCAAAGACGACAGATACTTAGGTATTTGATGCTTTCTTTAAACCAATAACCCCCCAGTGTTCTGCATGCGTTTCACCTTTTCTGTCTTGGTTTTCTTGCTTTTTTTTTTTTATTTTTTCCCCTTATTTTGCAACTGGTGCTAAAAGCTGGGTTTATAAATTGCAGGATCAATAAGGAGACATCAGGGAGATCAGCCAACAGCCACCAGAGCAGCACTGAGAACGAGCTGAAGTGCTGCGAGCCCCGGCCCTGGAGCAGCACCGACTCCGACAGCTCCCTGCGCAACCTGAAGCCGGCGGTGACCAAAGCCAGCAGCTTCAGTGGCATCTCAGTGCTCACCAGGGGAGACAGCTCTGGGAGCAGCAAGAGCACGGGCAGGCTGTCCAAGACAGGTACAACAAAGTCTGTACAAATCCATGGCTCCATGGGGGTTTGATCCACTTGGGAAGCAGAGTTTTCAAGGGCGTTGTAGGTGGCTCGAAGCCGAGTGCGTTTCGTCTCGTGCAAAGGGCTGGAGAACGTTGATCACCCTAAATTTCGGTGTATAAAATACTTGGAGTTCAACTCCCCAGTTCCAGTGTGGCAAAGCTGCACTGTGCAGCCTTAGGAAACTGCACGGCTATACTGCTAGCTCAGATAAAACAGCACTAAAGCCTAGGAATTGGTAGTTATATTTCCTGTGTTATCTTTCTTCTGTTAAATTGCATTGCATATGGCTAAAATGCTCTTTCAGTTTTTAGGTTGCTGAGAAATGAGGTCAGTGGAACAAAGTGTAGTGTTTAATTTTAAGGTTCGAAAATGTGAGGCAAAAAAACTCCTAAGAATCTGGGTTTCAGAGATCTGTTAACTTGCAATTAATGTGAAAACAAAATCTCAGAAGATATGGATGTGAATCTTCTGTGGGTCAAAAATGAAATGTAGTAAATATTTGTATTCCAAATGCCAACATAATTTGATCTGATCTCTAATCTGGTTGTGGAGAATTTTAAGGTTTGTAATACATAGATGGGTTACTGATGGACTGCTTCAGAATTTGAAGTAGAACTGTAAAAAAATCAGAATATAATAATAATATAATAATGTTGGCTTTGATCTTATTTATAAAACTTGTTTCTAGTAAGGATCTGTTCAAATTTTTTTGCTTTCCCTTAAACCACCACTGTTTTTAGGTATATTGCCACACTGCTCTATCTTAATGCAGTAAAACAGTTACAAATTAATCCATTGTATGCTTGTATAAAAAAAATAGATTTCAAGTTCTCTCTGCATGTGCTGTAAAACTGTGCCATCACATGGAGTTATTTCATTTAGCAGTGCAGTAATGCTATTTGGAACAGCTTGAAAAGAAACTGCAACCTGACAATGTAGATATAAAATACGTTCTTAGAAGTATTTGTTGCCTAAATTTCAAGAACATAAATGCGATTCTTAAAAATTTGCTGGAAACTTTATTTTGGCATTCTGAGAACATTCCAGGTTTGGAATGCCCGCCTGCATGGTTGTTGCTTCACTGCAGTTCCAGGTTGTGGTGATTTGGCACGTGTTGAGCTTGGGTTGGTTTGTTCATTTGGATCAAGGACGTCATTGCCTTTGGTTCCAATGGCTTTGGCCTGACTTCTCTACATAATCTAGAAGGGGATACACTTGGAAACTAATCCAATCAAAGTAACTCTGGTCAGGGGAAGATGGTTTGACAGAGCTGGGATGTGCTCTTTTGCCCAGTTTACAATTAATACCTTTGATTTTCGCTTCGTTCAGCAATAGAAAGAGGCCAATAGCATCAGCCAATGCTTCAAGCTGTGCTCTCTTCATCAGCACAAGTAGAGGGGTTACAATTTTATGAAGGACTGCAAAGTAATTTCAAACTGTAGAGAAATTCCATCAGAGTGCTTTGAGTCTTCCTTTCTCTTCTAGATTGTATAGAGGCTGCTAATGAGGAGTTCTTTGATTTAAACAACTATATTGTGTTTGCAAGTACTGCAAGTATCATACAGTTCTTATGAAGTCTTTGCTAAACTGTATACCTTGAGCTCTAGATGTACAGTGATCTGGGAACAGCAGTTCCACAGACCTCTCCATATTGGACTTTTGGAATATTGCTTTTAGCTGCATGTCTTGGCTTTCAGGAAGCTCAGGGTCTTGTTCTCCACTGCCTTGCAATGTTTATAGTCATTCACAGCTGTAAAATGATTATTGCTTTCAATTGGCTATTTGATACTCCTTTGGAAATTTGATTTTTTTTTTCATAAAGCCAGGCTAAAACTTCCATATTACACTAATTTTTTCTAGATGTATTTGTGATTTCAGTCTCAAAGTTGTCAGAGGAGGAAAAAAATAGTTTTGTGTTTTTTAGTGTTCTGCAAATTGTCCAAAGGTGAGTCAGAGAAGATCTCTGACGCCAGTAGTAAAAAGCAGCTGGTCCTTGCTTACCTACATGTTCTGTGTGTGCAGAGCATGTGGATTTAGCCAGTGTATCCGCAGGGACCCGCTGGATCTGCATTGCCCCTGATTGCACAGGTGCAGCAGCTGTATGTCCATCTCCTTGATGTATCCCATCCACATACGTGCATCCATCATTCTGGAGTAGTGACCAATTCCTTATAGGAACTCTGGATGTACAGACATGTATTTGCTGACCACAAAACCACTTCTAGATATGAAAGCCCCCTTTGCAGTGCAAAGCAGTGCTGAACTGACCCTTGGGGCACAGAAGGGACGTTGTAATGTATTTCAGGGGAGATGAAGGGGGAGTTCATTGAAAGGGCGCTGTTGAATCGTGTGCTTAATGCTGAGCTTGTAAGTGCTCACCCTTATAGTGTATATTTTAAGTGAGCATGATGTTTCTGTCTGTAGGTAAAACCCTTTCTCGTTACTCCTTTCCCAGGTTCAGAGTCTTCTAGTAGTGTAGGGTCCTCCACGGGTTCTCTTTCCCACACCCAGCAGCCTGTCCCCGTGCCAGCTCTAAGCCAGCCCTCTCCTGGCACTCCTGCCGTCTATCCAGCTGCCAGCACTAGTAACTCTCTTTCCTTTGATGGTGGCATGAGTGGCCAAGTGGCACCTGCTGGCAGTAGCTTCTTTCTGCTTCCCTTGGAAGCGGCGGGCATCCCGCCGGGCAGCGTGCTGGTCAACCCCCAAACAGGTTGGTAGCGCTCGGGGGGTCTGTCACACTGACAACTGGGGACATGCACGAGTGTTTGCAAAGACTCACCCTCAGTGTTGTCCTGTGTCCTTTCTTTTCCTCTTCATTTTTTTTCCTGTGGTTGTGTTCGTTCAGTGCACTTGATTTACCGAGAAAGCATGACTGTGGGATCAAAGGGATAAGGAAACTCCCGTGTTTTCTCTGGGAGAGTTTTAACTTATATGTGACATTTTAATGAGTGACTTGCACAAAATGTGAAAATCCTATGATTTATTATCCAGAACACAGAATAACTTAAATTATTGTTTCGGATCTTTTCAGGAGAGGGAAAAGTCTGTTTCAGTGAGGGGATAGAGCCTGAGAAAGGATTCACATTGACTGGCAAGGATTTATCATCCTTCATTTCTTTTGTCGCTGCATATTCTTGTGTCCCTGTGCTCATGGCTCTAATTTAATACAAGTGAGAGAGAGAACCATGAGCTGACCTGCTATTTCTAAACTTGTGTTGTCGGTTTAAAACAGGATTAAATCAATGTTGGTGTAATTGGCCAATCCTGATATCTTTAGTAAGCAGTGGGAAATGGATACTCCGTAATGTAGGTGCAAGGAGATACGTGACTACTTGTCTGGTTGAAATGAGGAGTTAGAATTCTCTGGGCAAACTTTTACTTTATTGTAGAAATTAAGGAAAGCTTGAAAATTTTAATTTACCTTCTATGTAAAACACCATAATTTTTGGACATTATTATATTTTAATTTTAGTTTAATGATTTGTTTTCATGGCAGAAAAAGAAATGCCTCAGGATATGTTTACCATCATCCTGTAGATGGACTTTATTATGTTTGAATGTAACTGCACATGATGTTTTAAACTAAATGTTTCTGATTAGGGTTGTTAAGATGATCAGTTAGTAAATAACTTCTATAACTAGAAGATTTAACAAAGAAATAGATAAATTTCTCTTTCTCCTTAATATGAATCAATTTTTTAAATTTGGTTACAAATGAGTTGCTGTAGGACCTAATTTTCATAGATAGCCATTGAATTTGTCATCCCAGAGCTGGGTTCATTAATAGTCTTTTATAATTATGTTAATGTCTAATGAGTGTCTAATAGAAGGTAAAGTGCACTTTAATAAGAACAAGGAATGTTTAGGTGCAGATAAACTTGGATTTATGATGTACTGGAGGAGTCATATTCTCTAGTTGTTCCTTGGCTTTAATGTTCCAAATGATAGCTGGAGTTCAACAAACACAGTCTGGTTTCTCAGCATTTCTGACAGAGCATCCCATGGCCTGGGTCAGCAGGGTCATTCTGCTCATGAGTTGAAGAGGGTAATTAGGAAAAGACAGCTCGTACTGAGCGGCTCCAAGGAACAAGTGAAGCTCTGGTGGTGAGCAGAAAGTGAGAGAAGGAAATAGGCAAATCTGCCTCCCTGTTTCTGTGAATGGTCCCGATCCCTGGGTGTTACAGAGACACCTGTTAAGCTGAATTGAATCTCCCCTAATCACCTGCAGTCCAACTGCATGATGTGTAGCTTGTTTTTGTGAGCCTGTTCATGCTCCCTGCCTGTCTCTTCCCTTAATTCTTCAATCCTTTTTTCAGTAACTGTTACATTTTATGTTGGCCAGTTGCATTTAAATATAATGGGACCAAGCAGTCTGGAGGAGCGCTAGTCTGCTTTGACAGGACCATGGCTAGGGGGCAAAGGCTTTATTTCATCTTAGTTTATACGTTTCTGGAAAGAATCTCAGACAAGAGAATATTTATATCAGAGGAGAGAAAAATCCACATCAGTATTTGGCCTTAAGCATCAAAATAAGCCAATGCAGGATGTGTCATGAAGCAGGTACACACAGGTCCTCACAGCCAGGCCCTCATTCCTTCCATTTATTTGGTTTTTTTCCCAACTCAGGCACAAAAACAAATCACTGTTTGTCTATAATTTACTTTTAAGGAGTTAATTTTTCAGTTCTTTTTCGTCAGTCCACTGCTGTAATACTGAAGTTGAAATAGGAGACTAATACTACATTATTTATTTTGAAAGCTAAAAGCCAATTCATCTAAGAATAGGGGAAGAGAGTCCTTTAACAATAATCTCATTAGCAGTCATGGAAATACCAGGGCAGCTATTGCTTTATATATTTTTTAAAAAATATTTGCCTTTAAGCTCTCCTGTGTTCTGATTGGCGTTCATATTGATTAAAGAAAATTAATTTTTAAAAGGTCCTTAAAATAGTATTTTTAGTAGGGTTTTTCATTATTACTCCTGTCCTTTTCAATCCACTTGATTAAAAATCAGGTTTCAAGACAAGCAGGATACAGCAAATATTTATGTGTTCACTAAGTAAAGACTGGGGTATCTTTGTTTAGCTTAAATGTTTTGGTTTTTCACTGCATGTAGTCATTACTATTATAAACGTGGTTGTGGGGATTTGGCATAAACCTGTCATATAAAACAGCATGACTTCACTTATTCTTAATAAAATTCTGTTATTTCATCCATTTTGTAAATATATTTGTGTGTTTTCTCCAAGCTCAGATGGTGCAACTGGTTGTTTGTTCTCTTCCACCTTTCCCAGGGCAGCCATTCCTGAATCCAGATGGCACTCCAGTCGTGTACAATCCTCCTCTGCCTCAGCAGCCTGTTAGGACCCAAGTGCCTGGACCTCCACAACAGCCACCTCTTCCCACCCCGGCTCAGCAACAGCCCCCGGCAAACCCCGTCCTCTCGCAGGTGACGTGGCACATCCGTGGGGTGGGGATGGAAAGGGACCAGGAGCAGGGCTCTGCCTCCACCCCCTGTGTCTGGGCAGGAAAAGGGAAGGTTCTCTTCCTTTCCACAGCAGCTATTTCAGGCACCGAGCTACTGCCCATAGTCTCCTGTGATATTATCAGATGATTTTCAAATATTATCTAAAAGTTATTTATAGAACTTAATCTAAACCTTTACCTTTGTTCATTTTCCCTGTTTAAAACTTCTGTTCAGATGCCTGTGTATCCTTTTGAAAAAGGCTCATTTGTACTCTTTCTAATTCACAGAAGTGTGTCTGTGGTATTTGCTGTTGTCTTCACAAATCCTTTACTAATTCTCTCATTACCTTCTCAATGGATGCTGGAGTTGAAGCTGCCTGAAATACCATCAGCAAGGATACTCCTTCAAATACTACAATCTAGAGAAAATATTTTAGTGCTGTTGAATAAATGAAAGTAATATGTTTGAATCTGTGGTTAGCAGTAAATTCATTCTGCCTTTAGATGCTTTGAAAGAGCTTGTATTTAAAATGCATGGGTAGTTTTTAATCTATAATGTAAAAAAAAAAATCTCTCTAAAGGAAACAGTAAATGTTAAATAGAAGCAATTTACTGACATAGCTAATATAATGTATAGCAAATAAATCACATGTATTTCTTCTGGGAGACTGAAATATTCAAAGTTACTTTTAGTTTAATTCTATGCAGTCTAGAGCTTTTAAAAAAAAGTACTATCCATTCTGTTTCTAGTAGAGGAGTGTGTTTCTTCTCTGAAGCATAGTTGCTTCTTCTGTTACAAGAGACTTGTTTTCACTTCTGTTTCTCTGCTGTTAACCTTGTTTGTAAACCTGTTATCTCTGCAGCCTCTGCGGGCTCTGCAGCCTTCCCAGCCTGTCCAGTACTCCGCAGTGTCCTTCCCACCCCCGCTCCTGCCAGCCTCCTCCACACAGCAATACTCTGTGGTACTGCATCTTCTCTTCTCTGCTCCCTGCTTAGGTTAATCTTTAGTGGCTGCTCACCTCGGCTTGGGTGTTTGTGAGGGGGGTGTGATACCAGGTAGTGACTGGCTTCCCAACCACAGTGACGTGGTACCGGAGATCCCCACGTGTGAACAGTTCAAGTTCAGCAGCAATATCTGTAATTGATATATCTGTAATTGCTGTATCTATTTATCTCTGTATTTAGAGATACATTATTTCCCTTTATAAAGGAAGTTTTTCAATGCTTTGTTAGCCAGTCAGTACCTTTTTATGTCTCTGGATTAACCCCTTTGCATTGTTTCTTGTTGTGTCTTTGTCTGCTCTTTCTTCTGCTGAACCTTGACACATTTTGAGGGATCAGCTGCCCTGGTTTTTTGAGGTTATCTTTTTGTAGCCTTTTTGCCAGAACTCTGAACACTCCCACTTCACTAGTATCCCTTGTTTAATAAGTAGAAGCTGGAAATGAAATATCTTAGTCTAAAAAAAAAAAAGGGGGTGATAAAAAAAAAAGCACACAAATTGAAATTGAAACTTAATAAAGGAGAGTTGTTATCCAAGGCAGAATCTGATCTAGAGTCCAGCTTAAAAATTACAGCTTCCCAACTCCTCAGACTGCTCTGAAACTCTGTGTACATGTTTGTGTTGGCTTTATGTGGCAAGAATTTGGTAGCAGGCGATGCAGGGGTGGCTTCTGTGAGAAGGGACCAGGAGCTGCCCCCAGGTGGGACAGACCCAATTCCTGAAGGACTGCAACCTGTGGGAAGAACCCGCATTGAAGACATTACAGTGTCCCGTGGGAGGGATCCCACACTAGAGCAGGGGAAGAGTGTGAAGAGGGAGGAGCAGTAGAGACATGGTTGGGAACCAATCAGAAACCCCATTCCCCCATCCCTGTGGTACTCAGAGAAGGAGGTAGAAGATCTGGAAGTGAAGCTGAGCCTGGGAAGACGCAGGAGGTTTTGGGAAACTGGTTTTAGTTCTAATTTCTCACTTTCCTACTCTCTTATTAATTGGCATAAATTAAATGAATCTTCCCCAAGTCGGGTCTGTTTTGCCTGTCATGGTAATTGGTGAAGAATCTCCCTCCTTTTCTTGATCCATAAGCTTTTAATCTGATTTTCTTCTCCTGTATTGCTGAGGATGAGAGAGAGGAATGATAGAGTGCCTTGGGTGGGCACCAAGGAGCCAGCCAGGGTTAGCTCACCCCAGTGTTGTACAGTAGCTAATTTAGTATGTATTCAGAGCTTTTGTTATTATTGTCAACATGAATCAGAAATGTCTTTAATAGTAAGTACAGATTTAGCTGAATTCAATAGCCTGCATACAGTTAAAACTATTGTAGCCATTAGCAGCACATTAGTAATACAATTCTAAAAGGAATTACTCTTGATGGAGGGTGTTCTGTAATTAGCAAATGTTGTTTCTGAAGTTACTTTCCAGTTTGAACAGTGCTAAAGCAGAGAAGGAAACTCCTTCCAGGTTTATAATAATTTCAGAGCATTTCACATTCAGGAAATGGGTTCAAATACAAAGTGTGCTGGGAGGTTCAAAAATGTATTCCTGCTGATGGTAACTAAAATCACATAGTGAAAAGGATTGATGGTCTTGGGTCATAATCCCGATGGAACAGACCTGTAGCTGGCACCAGGAGAGTCTGCTTTGTCCATGTGCTGGGAATGCCATGTTTCAGTGGTTAATCATGGTTATACCACACATGTCACCAGGACAAACGGAGCAGGTCAGGATTTACTGACATTATTATAGTGTCACAAATCAATGTGTTTTCCTTGGGTTTGTCATTGGACATATTTAGGATTAATATAAACTCACATTTGGTATCTCCTCTCTAAACTCAGTATTCTGAAAAGCAGAGTGTAAAGTCCAATGTAGAAAAGTGTTATAGCTGTTTTAATAGGCACCATTAAGGAATGAAATGCCACAGTCAGATTATTGATCTAATGAAAATAGGGCTTTTTAAGCTCTAAAGGTATTCTAAATTAAGTTTTAGGTGCAAATCTATATTTCCGGTGGTAATTAAGAATATCTTTAGCCTGGAAACTAGAAAAATTCATCATAAATTGTGAATGTAGCTAATCAGTAAAAGATGGAGCTTGCACTTTTTCCTGATTAATTCCTATCTAAGGATGATCTAAGAGAAGATCAAGTGGTCTTAAAATAGTTTTAATGTTCCTGAATGTTTGCAGAGTCCACTTTTGAAGTAGGAACAAAATCTTCCTGTTTAGCATAAAAAGTGCAGTACTAGTTAGTGAGCACTTCTAATTTCCAGGATTTTGCTAACTTGATGCTGAGTTGCTTGTAAAGAATGGGAGCTTGGGGTTACAGTAATGGAAGTTTCAGGTTGCCCAGGACTCCTGCAGTGCTCGGTGGTGTCATCATTTCAGATGTCAATGACATACAGAGAGAGGGCAACCACTGGGACACAGATTTTGCAGTTGTTACTTGATTTCAGATGAAAAAATAATTAATCTTTGCATGTAGAATAATACCAAGTTAGAAGAATGTGCCTTGTAACTCAGGATTAGAGCCTCATTATTTTAAGCTCTTAAACCCCAAAATTACTTCAGCAATACTAATGCCTTCTGCTATTTTAACTGGGGTTGGATGTTTTTGCTCAAGCTTTGGAGTCCAGTCAGAAAATGTTAGTGACACAAATTCTGACTTTATTTTTGACAATTGAGTTCTCACAATAAGTCGGTAGAGGCAGATGTGATCCAGAAGTTGAATGTTTGCTGTGAAGAGTGAAATCTCTGAACATGGATGTTGTCTCCTCCTGTCAGCCCTGGAGATAATTCCCTACCGAGTTCCTTTCCTGTTGTCCCTTGGCTGCTGTTGCTAATGCACAGTAATCTGAGACATTGCTGCCTGAAACTTGCTGAGGCATTTGACTGTTTTATTCTTTTTTTCTTGAATGTTCATTTGCAAATGGAGCTTTTCCTGTTTCTTCCCCAATCCAGCAAGACAACCTGGGATCCCAGTTCAGCCACCTGAGCCTGTCCCGGCAGCCCCCGGCCGAGGCAGCGGAGCCTCCCAGTGCCCTGTTCCAGTCCACCGTGGTGCTCCAGCCCCCCCAGCAGCCCGGATACATCCTCACTGCTGCTCCACCCCCTCCTCCCTCTGCCCAGCCCGTGTCTGCTCCGGGATACTCGGCATCCAGCCACCCAGTCACCCAGCCCGTGCTCCAGCAGCAGGGATATGTGCAGCAACCTGTGCCACAGGTACAATGGCTGTTCCATCCTGAAAAACTGATGGTGCTGTTCTGTTCCTGAGCTTCTCACGCGGTGTGGGGCTCCCTGTTAAACTGCAGCTCTGTGCATTGAGTCTGGGGTTGGGTTTTTTCTGCCTTATGTGCTTTGAAATGACTGCCTTTAGTTTATTTGAGAAGCAGCAATCACACAGGTTTGCCTAATTACCCATAGCTGGTAAAACTCACGCTCTCCGTGGTTTTCTTGTGTCTCAGAGGTCGCTTTATGGAGACTGGGAGATTGTTCCTTCTACACTGGAAGTAAAAGAAATGGGCTGTTAAAGAGGCGATTTATTATAAGTTTTCCGTCTTTTTTATGATGGTGATGGTTTTGCATGTAGATTGTGCCTTCTGTCAGTGATCCCCCACTGCTGATTTCCAGATGCCAGCCTGTTACTGTGCCCCTGGCCAGTACCCTCACTCCAGCCCCCAGTACCGGCCTGTGTCCGTGCACTACAACGCGCAGCAGAACCAGCCCCTGGCACAGCCCCCCCAGCAGACAGGTTTGTGGAACTCTTCCTGCATTTCGTTGGAATGCTGTGTGTGGTTTTAGTCCTGGTTTTTCATTTTAAACTTTGCTGTAAAATTCCAAAAGAAGTAGGAGTTCAGGTATGGAATACAAAGTGCAGCTAACCTAAGGTGGCAAAATTTGAGTCGGTTGTGCATGAAACTTGAGATTTAAGCCATTCCTATGAGTAACTTCGATAGGATTTTACTTTTTTATAAGTTTAGAGCTGAATAATTTAAAAAATGTTTAATTCTTGAGTAAGTTGCAAAGATGAATTAGTACCTTTAAATGATGTAACATGGCAGAGATTGTGCCTTAACTGAAAGCTTTAAACAAAAGATACTAATTTTAGATACTGTGGCATGAACACAGTACTGCGCAGAAGGTACTGGTGATACTATTTTACTTTTTCTTTCTGGCCTATGATTAAAGGTATCAGGGTATTGAATGGAATATATAGTGAGACTTAAGGGGTTAGAATTAGTTTTTTGCTCCTCCTATTTTTAGTAAAGACCTTTCAACTGTTCGAGTTACCTTTCTATGATCGCAAGCTGTATTTTCATCTCCTTTCTTTCTTATTGTCTTTTTTTCCTTACCAATTTTGACTGTAGCTGCCATTATTCTGATAACCCATACTACAAAAGATTGTTATGACTTGATTCCTGAAACAAATTTATTCTCAGTAATATCTTGATGCATGATCAAAACTTTCAGAAGTAATTGGTAATGTTTGGAGGCAGAGATCCTTAAAGATCCTTTTATACTATCTCTTAGTTGAATACATTAGACTTGGTGTCCTTTTGAGTTTCCTTCAGGAAGGATTTTTTTTAATTCCTGCTCCCAACTATCTGTTGCTCTACAGAAGCAGGATGAAAGATCAGCTTTTACAAATACTAACTGGATTTCTTTATAGCTGTAGTATGTAGTAGCCTGTAGAAGGGATGGCTCCTCTTCTGCAGTTCTTCTAGGAAGTGCTCCAATAGTTGTAACACTTCAGTTGTTATTCAGGGTTCAGTTCACAAACTTACACAGGATTATTTCATTGCAGAATCATCAAGATTTCATGCCCACTTATGGTAGAGTTGTCAGATTGTTTTAAAATACTGTAGGGACCTGCTTACTGTAAAACAGATCACCACCTTCCAGTCTTTGGAAGTGAAAGTATATTGAGATTTTTTCAAAGGAAAACAAATTACTTGGATTTGCAACTTGTTTTATCCAGTGGTGTTAAAGATGTGTTACCCAACTGTATTACACAACCTGCTTTCCTTCCTCAGAATTTTTAATACCTAGACTACTTAATAGCAAAAAGTCTGAGGCTCAGCTGGGATTACTCCCCACTGGGGACACCCCATGTGAACAGCACACAAGGGCCCCAGCTCAGAGCTCAGGGTATGTGTAGCTAAACAAGCCAGTCTGAGAGGGGAAGCACGGGGGGAGGAGGTGCAAGGGCTGAGCTGGTTGCTCTTGGGTAAGTAAGTCTCTTTCTCGTATGTTTTTAGCCCTTTACATTTAACTGAACTTCAATGCCTGTGGGTGGAAAGTGTCAGCAGATCAACTCCCTCTCTCTGTCCTGAAGAAATACAATGAACAAGCTGTGCAGAGAGTGACTTCACTGCTTTGATGTGTGCCCTGTACTCCTGACGTCAGGATATGATGTTGGAGTAGTTAAGGGGTAGTCCAGTCTATAACTATATTCAGTGTTTGGTTATTTGGTGTTCACTGGCACTAATGGGAGATAGGAGGATCTTACCAGCAATGCCATAATTAGTGTTGAACTGAAACTCTCCAAACTGCTGTCCAGCCATTGCTGGTTCTCATTTACTGCATTATAGGCAAATTTGAATCAGCATTCTATGCTGATTCTATGCCATTCCATGGCATGCTTTCTGTTCTGAAAACTGCTCATGAGATGATGTATTTGAAAGTTCACTTCTGTGATTTATTTTAAACCATTAATGTTGGTATTAATTTGACATGAAGCTGCACCTGAAGTTGTTGATGCTTATTAGCAGTGGCTGTTTTGGAGCCAAAGGGGCAGCACGTTCCTTGGCTCACACAGCAACGTGCCTGGTCAAAAAGGAGAGTTACAGACCTTGTATTACAAAAAAGCTGTGGGGTTTATTCATCTCATAAAGTGGTTACTAACTGTGAAATAGCTTTGCAAACACAAATTCAGATAAAAGGTGACAGCTTCGGAGAGCTTGGCAACTGGAGCCACTTCTGGTCTAATGTTGTGGAGTGGCCTGACTTTACTGATGAGCTGCTGGATTCGGGGCCGTAACACTGTCTGAGAGGTTTACATTTCTCACAGTGAACCGGTCTCTTTTTCAGCTGCTTCCTGCCTTCCTTTTTAAAGGGGCTTCAGGGGAAACATTTGGGGGGGTTCACTTTTAGTAAAAATGCTTCGGTTGCCCAAAAGATGTTGGGAGAAGAAAACTCTCTTTAAGAAAAAGGCATTTCTGATTGCCGTGATCATGCGAGCCCAGTTACAGTGAGACCTGACTACAGGGGGTTTAAAAAAATCAGCCTGAACTCCAATTCCTGTAGGAACATCACCTGAACTTCAACTGGCTTGTGCCTCTCAAGGCTCAGGGATAAAACTATTTGAGTTGTAACAGTAGCTGTAGTTGTAACAGTTGTAAGCAAGCTCATGAACTCCCAGCTCCTTAACCAAGTGGTTGTACTGGCTCCTCTGTTCTTGAATAAAGGCTGTTTCTCACTCTTGGTGTGTTTGTCACAAAATGTGTATTCTGTAAATTAACTGTTCTTATATTAACAGTTCTTTTTAAAATTATTTTAAATATTAAGCAGCATGCTTTTTTTTTCTACCTGCAGTTTCAGGGTTTTTCTGTGCCATGGGACAAACTGCTCTGGCAGGTGTGAGGTTTGTGCTGAGAGCTGCATTTCTGTCAGCCCATCTCTGCAGAGGTGAAATTGTGAGGCTAAAAATAGAGCATTCTTTGGAATGCTCTGGGGAAGCTCCGTGGCAGTCAATTTGTGTGGTTCCAGTTCTCTCTGCTTGCAAAATTGATCGTGTCTGTCTCTGGAAGTGCCAGAAAAAGCTGAAAAACTACTCCCAGTTCCATGGCAATTTCTGGGACATGGGGGGTTTAGGCTGCAGGTGTATTGATTGGGTCTGTCACACACCACAACTTCCCATTCTCCTGCTTTTAGGGACCATTTTCGAACAAAACATATTTAAACATTTTGTTTATTACAGATATGAAGGGGATTTTGTGCACAGTTCAAACTTAAGAGTTATTAAAAATTCTAATTACTAATCCTCCTTCAAGCATGCATTGTTCTGGAGTTTTGTCTAGTCCTCTGCAAATATTTATAGTGTTGTGTGTTTCTAGTGAATAGCTGTCTTGGTTTTAACAAACTCAACCTTCTTCCCTTTAATTTTCTGAAGCAATATTTGATTCTATTAACAGTCTTCTTTTAGTGTTCCTTGTTGCAATTTCTGTAGAGACAGCGAGCTGAGGCTGTTAGTGCACAGTGTTCATTGTACCCTGGGTGGGTGTCGTCAGTGAGCACTGGTGGGTGTTGTTCACAAAAAGGTGTTTTGTGGGAACTGAATTACTTCCAGAATAGACCATCCCATTCTTTTAACACAGTTTAAAGACAAACCGAGTGAGTTTTTGCAGCTAAATTTGCTTTATTATAGTTCTGTGCCAAGGTAGGGAGCATGGGGAATGTCGAGGTCAGTAGACTGTGAACGTGTCCAACTCAAACACAGACTCTTCTGGCCGTCAGTGCATCTTGACAAGCCCAGTTTTGTTAGTCTGGAGCGATAACTGGTTTGTCTCAGAAACACTGACAGTGTTTTGCTGACAGGGTAAGTAGTGCACACCTGTATGATAGAACATGACAGCAAGGACTGTGTTCTGCATGTGTTTGCTCATGGGAGCAGTTACCTGTATATGCTTTGTTAAGAAAGAACAAAGTGGGAGCTCAGGTTGGATTTAATAAATGCACAGATTTGGCACTCATGCTTGGGGTGTTTTGGTTTGGGTTTTGGGGGATGGGATTTTTTTAGGCATTTTTCGAAGGATACAGTTTAAGCAATAATAAACTGTTGTAGAGACACTATAGAGGGGTGATTTTGAAAATCTTTCTTTTTATCCCTAAGATAACTTTGAGTATGGAGGTCTTCCACTGTACATCAGTGTGGCTTCCACCTGGAAGATTTTTCTCAGCTCCCAGTTGGTTTCAGCATCACGGATTGCAGTAGAAATTGCCCCTTTGAAAAAGATTTGCACACACGCCTTACACAAATATTCCTGAAGTCGGATTCAGTTTTGAATCGCAGCCAAGATGTTCTGACCCCTGGGCACCTGAGGCACCAGCTGAACTTGGCACAGCTGGAATTTCAAAACTGATGTGCCTGGAATGGCCTTGTTTGTAATAGACAATGGATTGGGTTGATATTGTCTAGCATGCTTTGTTCAAGTGCTTTGGAGGTGTTAATGCATGTAACTCCAGTGCAAATAAATCCTGCACGCATGTGGGAGCAGCACTGCCAACAGTATTATAGGATTTCATGCTGAATCCAAGTGAATAAATTATTAATTTTAATGTTGGCTTCTTTTATATGCATGAGAAGTTCAACTGTTATGAAGTTGCTGGATTTAACAAGCCATTGGAAAATGCTACACATATTTTCACATAGACAACTGTATATAAAATGTGTTCATTATTTCAAAGTAAGATTTAAATGTATAATTTCAGGTTACCAGATTTTGCCCAACCAGCAGCAAAACTACCAGGGTTTAGTTGGAGTTCAGCAGTCTCAGAATCAAAATCTAGTCAGTGGCCAACACAACAACGTTGGGAATCAAATTCAAGGTGTGATTGTTCCATATCCTTCAGTGCCATCTTATCAGGTGGGTGATGCAATCATGACTTTCCAGTCTCTCTGCCGTGTGTTTGAGTGTTTATGTTTCTCTAGAGCTTTGCTTTGTATTATGGCAGAAAGCTGCAAGCGGGGGACAGAAATTAAACAACACAAACCCACAACTGAAGTGAGAAAAATGTCTGTCACAAGATACAAGTTCTAGTCCTGTTTAAAGCCAAGTGCTGTGTTAGTTGCTGTTAAATTCAGAGAAGATTTCCTTCCCCACCACCCCACTTTCTTTTGTAGAGAAAATCTCTTGTTAATTGATGGAGTCCCTTGGAGCCAAAATTTCCATTTTTGGAGAAGAAGGAGTTTTTTTTAATAAACCACTGTTATTTCAACTACTGTTGTCACTAGTCTTCTGGATTCAGAGAATTCCAGAAGTTCTTTCAGTTTCTGGGTTTGTGGTTTTTTAAATTCTTGTATCAGCTAGGATGGTCAGGAGGCAGAAAGGAACCTTGTCTGCAGGAGAAGATCTGAGTGTGTTTCCCATTGCAGGTTTCGGTGCCTCAAGGTTCCCAAGCAGTGCCCCAGCAGACATATCAGCAGCCTGTCATAATTCCCAGTCAGTCCAATCAAGGATTGCCCACCACAGGAATGCCAGTTTACTACAGTGTCATTCCATCAGGTCAACAGAATAATTTAAGGTGAGTTGAACTGATACCGGATTTCTCAATAACCAGGTTTAAAGGCTTTGTAGCACTGCCAGGATCTGCTTTTAGTCCTGCAGATATCAAAACGTGTTTTAAAGGCAGACTTAGACACTCTATTGATTTTTGCTCTTATGCAATTAACTGAAACAACCAGTAGTGCTGTAATTGTGACAGACTTGCAGGACTGGAAAACATTGTCTCCGTATCACTTTCAGCAGTACTTCACTGCAGTTCCACCTCTTGAATTTTCTGCATTCCTTCTCTTCCCCCTGAAGCCCCTCGTGCTCAGCAGCGATGCCTTTTGCAGTAATATTTGACTGTCCATATTCGCTGGGTTAGTCAAGGACACTACTTCAATAATGTGTAGAGAAAAAAGAATTTGAATCCCAGAATGAAACAAGTATAGAAACTTTTTCCTATGCTTGGCTTTTGTTTGACAAAAACCTTTTTTCTTTTTTTTTTACCTCCACGTACAGCCCTCCCTGCATATCCATGTTTGTTCCCAACACAGTCTGAGTGTGTGAGAACAGACAGGCACGGACCTAAAAGAATTAATTAGGCTCTGTGCTTGTTACAAATTTTTATTTCTCTAGTTTTTTGAACTTAGAAATGTGCAGCATTTAAAAATACCTGGCAGCTTTCAAACAAGCAGCAGCAATGTGGAGCTTGTTTCATCTTTTTGTGAGTGCAGAGACTTCAGTAGTATTTGTGTCATTGCCTCATGCCTTCAGCTACTGAAATCTGAATTCTCTTTCCTTCTATCTGAAGGGTTTTAATCCTTTTCTGTAGTTCTATTTGAGGATCAGTGAAGTCACAGGTAGGCATAATCCCAGACTTTTTTGAAGTAAGTTTTGTTGCTTGATCTTTTGTGTCAGTTAGAATGTCCCTCTCTTTTGAACACGGAAACATTTATTAGAAATTCAGAGCAGACAAGCAACTAATGACAGCATCCTGCTTTCCTTGTCAGTGCTGCAGCAGAACTCTTCTGAGGAAAGCAGGATGCTGTCATTAGTTCTGCTAGAGCTGAAAGTGCCAAACCTACAGGCCACTACTGAAAAATAGGATCAATAAGCAGATGAGAAGCTGTGTTAGTTTTCAGTGGATTTTGTCTGCTTTAATGGAAGGGCACCCTTAAATTAATATTATATAGTTGAACTGTGGGACAAAGGATGGGACAAACTTGTGAAAATGGAGGTAAAAATGGTAAATCCAAGAGGATTAAACCTACTTTTTTCCCAGAATTTGAAGGAATTTTTTTTTCTCAGAAAGTTTATCTGTTAGTACAGGATTCTATAGGCACCATTCTGACTGTAGTCCACAAACCTGATGTTCTGGCTGAGCAGTTTGTGGTAGGATAGAATCTCACTATGTCTGTTAATTACCTGTTTTTCGTGAATACCCTGAAAAAACTCGTGACATAAATAAACTGTTAAAGTTATCCCTGTTATCCCTGTCCTACATGTTACAAACAACTGAATGGTTGTTTATCCCTTTGAGTCATCTTCTTTTTCCCACACCCTGTTCAGAAAAGCCATGGAAAGACAATCCCTTCTCTGGGCTGTGTGGATTGGTTGCTGATCAGCTGCCTCAGCTCTGTGGGGCCATCCTGCAGCTGGGAGACTGCATCCCAAATTCTGGTTAACTGAGGAAAAAGTTGTCTTTTTATTTTTCTTCTCCATGTCTTTTTGCTGATCTAGTACTATGGACACAAAAATAGTGTATCAAAATAGGTGAATTAGTACAGCTTCTCAGTGTAGGCAGGGCATGTGTTTTTCCCAAGGAGCAGGTGTGAAACTTCAGTCTTCTGAAGAATGAGCAGATTCGGGGGTAGGTGGAAATATTGATTTAAAATTAACAAATCTCAGTGACTTGCAGTACGTGGAGACAGCAGATGCAGCAGTCGTGATTAAATAAATGAGTGGGGCATAAATGCCTGTTAGTCATGTTCTTTTTTTATTATTACAGTTCATCAGTGGGATATTTGCAGCCTCCTGGATCGGAGCAGATACAGTTTCCTAGAACAACATCACCGTGCAACTCCCAGCAGCTCCAAGGACAGCAGTGTGCAGGTTGGGGGAATAAAGCTTAAAACAATGTCTGTTATTACTGTGCTGTGTGATTAGATATTTGCTATTTAGGGTTTGATTTACAATTAACTGCTCTATTCTGTTGCCTCCTTTCCTCCATATCTGAATTTATTTTCCATTTTTAACCTGAGGCAGGTTGATTTGACATCTCGACTTGTTTATGATTGAAATCTCTCAAGGCACATCACAGTGCCTTGTATGGCCACTTGTGAGTTGGGACAGACCTGGGAACTGAACTGCATGTCAGCAGAATGACTTTCATCCTTTCCTGAATAGCCAGACGGGTCTGAGAATTCTGAGGTTTGGGTTTGCATTTGACAGAAGGAGCAAGGTCCATTTGGGCAGCAGTGCAGTTACTCAGCTCTTCTACTCAAGCACATTCTAGATTTCACTAACGAAGCAGGAGTAGTGATTTTCTTAAGAGGTCCTGAGGAGAGTTTGCAAACTGTGTTCTGGGTTTGGATAAAGGAGAGGTCGCTTTTTGACCTGCTGAAAAGCTAAAAGTACTTGGAAGCTGTGTGGGGTGTTCTGTTTTTATGGTAGCCTTATTTACTGCTTTTACTTCCATAGTTTATAGCAACCACTCAAGTCAGAAGCCATCACCTCCTACATTATTGCCACCTTCATCCAAGTCAAAGCCACAACAGGCTGCTTCCCTTGTGCACTACAGCATAGTGTCTCCACCCTCATCATGTAAAAGTTCACCCACTGCTCTGTCCATCATGCAGCCAAAAAAAGGTATATTTTATTGGGATTTTCATCTAAGCCATTCTGTCTAGAACCTGATATAAATGATCAGATTTCATGGCTAACTGCTAGAACTGCTGCAACAACTGCAACTCCAGGGCCAGCTCTGAAGTTTTTTTTAATTCTTCATCTGAATTGCTATTATTGTAACTTCTAAAATGACAACTTGGAACTAAAATGAAACAATAGCCAGCCTGGAGCAGCCTTTAGCAGGTAAATGTCACTTAGCAAAGCACTTAAAACAGGTTCAGAAGGTTTGGATCTACAAATACTTGGGTAATCTCTAGAAGGGGTGTAAGTAGCAGCCTCAATGTGTTTGAAAACACTGGTGACATAGAACTTGTCAATCCATGAAACCTTTATAAATGTTAATGTCCAAACACTTAAGACTCTGAAGTTCCAAGCATAACATTGATGAACTGGTCAGGAAGGTAAGAGCACGAGGGTTAGTCTGAGCCTCCAGACAAGAGATTCTAGAACAATCCTGTGATCACAGTGGCACTGTCTTTATCTTGCCAGGAGGAAATTTGATACATTACTGGCTTGGTAAAAAAGAGATAATCTCAAATAGTGCTATGTCAGTATTTTGCAAGCAAGCAATAGATGAAACCACCCTAGGTCAGTCACCCAGATTCTGCTACAGATGTGGTGTGTCTTACAAACATTATCTTTTAAGATATTTTTAGAACCTGTTTATGAGTAAATAGATAACATGCAGTTAAGTGGCAAGATAGCTGGATTAGCAGTGTATCATATAGTTCATGGGCAGCTTCGATTTTGTTTCCATTTTGCTTCAGGTTTGTTTGGCTTTAATTCTGGAATGTTGTAATTTCAGAATATCCAAAGTGGGCCTTGCACTAGTTTGGGTTTTTTCTGCCCTCCTAATCTATCCTGGAAGTGCAGGTTTTGTGCAGTTTTGATGGCCTGGTTCAGACCCATTAAATTGTGATTTAAAGAAGTTTGAGGAAAGGGAAAGCCCTCTATGGGGGAGGGAGAATAAATTCTGAGAGAATAAAAAAACCATGCTTTTCAGTGACATTGAGGTGCTGAATCAAGGCCACTGAGGGAGGGACACTAAGGAGGTACAGACAAGGAGCAGAGTTGTGTTACAGAGGACCAGGCTGTAAATCTGGCAAGGCTTTGAAGGATTTCTTCTGGGTTTCCCTTCCCGTGGGATTTGACGGGTGATAAAGCATCTACAAACTGACTTATTTGTTGTACAACACTTCATGTTGTCAGAATGCCTGTTTAGGAAAAGAATTCCATTTATTTCCACTTACTGAAAGGCTGTGGAACTACAAGCAGTAGAAAGAACAAGATTTTCTGGATACATGAAGTTTTCTTTTGCAGTTTAAATTGCATTTCAGATTGTGACACATTTTTAGAAATGGTGCTCTAGAAATGGAAAGGGTTTCAAAAGACAGGAGCATTTTTGTGGGGTGTTCCATTCTCACAGAACAAAATCAAAAGAGTGTGCTGGAGTGCTGCAGAATAAAATACTGTACTATAAACCAGTAAGATGGAAATAACTATCATTTATAGTATTTATAAATATATGCATAGAATATTAAAATGAGTCCCATTTTTGTGTGTTAAATGTAGTGTGTGTATATAGGTTGCTTGGTACATCTCAGGTTTATGTATAGGGACTACATAAGTCTGTGGCTTTGCCACTTGGAAACTGTTGTTCTATATTATTCTGATTATGTAGTAGTCATAAACAGAGCTGTATTTTATTCTGCTGTGCAACAAAATAGAAATACTCACAATGCACTCACTCTTGCAGGGACTCCTAAATTTATATCCTCTGCTAAAGGGGGCCAAGTATCTGGTGCTTCCATTGCAATCTGTAACATGTGGGTAGAACTTCTGGCCTTTAAAGAGAAAGTATAGATGTGAAAACACTAATAGTTCATTTACCAATTTAATAAATATTTCTGAATACAATTTACAAAAGCTGGTGCAGTTTTAATGTTATGAGTTCATTATTCTACATTGTTTGGTTTGGTTTTTGAAGAAGTCTGTTTTTATGGAGCCCAGGGGTAGTGAAAACAATAGGCCATTTTAAAAAATGCCAGCTGAATGCATTTTATCATCTATATCTGGCTGTTCTAACTGATGAGGTGACAGTGGTGTTACATTGAGAAGATTCCAGACTCCTGCTTTAAAGATGGGTGATTAAATGATGGTTAAACCCTGTGTTTTAACCGTGGTTTCTGAGAAATGCTGTGAGCAGTGGGGAGAGCAGAGAAGGAAACTGCAAACAACCATTTACAAGTAAAAGAAACATTCTATAAATTATCTGGGGCACAGCCAGGCCAGAGGGGGAAGATGGTTTCTCTTGGGCAGGCTTTTGCCACAGTTCCTGGTGGGAAACCTCAGGGAACTGTGTTGGATGTTCAGGTGTTCTCCCCTGACTCTACCATTGCTGTAGCTCCCACAGTACCCGAGTGGTGCAGGATGTGGGATCCCTTTGCAGCATCTGCCCAGGAGAGTGTTCCTATAGAGAACTTGTAAGGGTGGGTAAGCTCGCTGAGAGCCCAGGCTAAAGGTTGATCCCAGATCTTTCTGATAGATGCCATCCTCGCAGAGAAATCATTTGGAGTCTGCATTGCTGTGCATCATGTAAAACTAACCAGGAAACTTCTAATTTTAAATGAAGCTTGGTTTTGCATAATATCACATCCTGCAACACATTGCTCTGACAGAAACTGCAGTGAATGTTGAATACTTCCAACTACTATTGAACAGAGTGATTGCTTTCTAAGATATTCTCAGCAATGAGTTTGTGGCTCCACTCTCTTCTTGTCCTGGGAAGCCCTCTCTAAGTTACTACTGCAGATGTGTCTGATAGTGGAAATGTAATTGTACAGGAGATACCGCTCTAGTTTTCGGGGACTGAGCAGCTTATTTAGCCAAACATCCCTGATGTTACTTCCCAGTTTTGTGAATTCCTGCCTGCTGTGGGATGTGTGATGAGTAACTGCACCCTCTGGCTCCCTGTCTTGCAGCAGTAGCACCCCCTCCAGGCGGGGGGGTGGTGATGATGCAGCTCAACATCCCCAGCAATGCCCAGCCCCGGAACCCGTCCCCTCCGCAGAGGAAACACAGCAAGTACTACTGTGACCATCCCCGGGGGCACAAGGCCACAGAACTCAGCACTTTAGACGGTGCTGCTCAGGTGGGAGCTGGTGCCCGATCTGCATGAACTGCACCTTTGCATGGTTCTTCAAAAGTTCTTTTTGGAGAATTAAAATCTGCTCAGAATACATTTCATAATAAAGTAAACCTATTTTAACTTCACTTCAGCCTTTGAAGGCTGTAGGTGCCGTTTAGCTTGTTCAAGTAGGTACTTTTTAGAACACTAATGTGGTGTTTGTTCCAGTTGCAGCACAGTCCTCAACTAGGTAGTCCTGTCACCTCACCGGCGCAGTCACCAGCACCAGCTCAGCTGTCGAACATGAAGAACATCCGTCCCACCTTAACACCTCTTTCTATTGTGTCCCAGTTTTCTAGACCTTTTGTCCCTGCACAAGGTATATTTTCAGTCAACTACAATGTGTCTGTGTTTTCTATCTGAATGTTTTAAAATACAGGTTATATGGGGATTTTCTGCTCTCTTCAGCAGTATTGCTGTTGAAGCAGGATTGCCAAAATTATTCACTCAGGCATCATGGAAAACTTCACTGACACTGGCCCCCATATTCTCAAAGGCGTTTGATCTCCTTGTTAGTGTGAGAGCTTCTGTAACACACTGGCTTTCACATACTGTGAAATTCCCCATTTCAGCATTGAAAATGTTAATAAAATGTTTGCTAGAATTCAGCTTCAAGTTTTAACCATAAATCACGAGCTGAGATCAAACCACTGCCTAAGCCAGCATTCCTTCTTCATTGCTCTGTAGAACAACAGGATGGGATCAGAGCCTCCAGAGACTCTAGTACCCTTGCTGCTTCTGTTAGTATTTCAGACATTACCACCCAAAGACAGAAGCAATTCCTTGTAGAAGAACTTCAGTCCTTGGCTGCCATGTTAACAGAAAAACAGAAAACATCCCACTGACATGGGATAGTTGGTAATGTTTAAAAAACAAATGGTAAAAAAACACTTTGTCATGAGCAAAAACTTCCCAAACTCAAAATTAATGGGTCTGTTTTACACAAAGATTTACTTTAAAACAAAAGTTAGAGAAAATTCTGTGTGTCTTCCTCACTGATAAAGAAACCCTTGTTTTCTTGTCTGTCTTTGTCTTATCTGCTGCATAATCTTTATGTGATTGCTTTGTATTCAGATGTTGTAGAAATTCCAAGAGGCCTGTTCCAAGCACACCTCTCAGATCTTTAATCTGCTGGGATTACTAAAAACTACTATTGCATTGTCTTTGTGGATCCTTGCAACAAATAGGAATGTGAAAATTTACTTGGCTCTAATCAGGCATATAACCACAAAAATGACTAAATTAGCATGCTGAGGGGAGCTTTGGACTTATTAAGCTCATTTTGAAATGAGAGGACTTAGATAAAACTGCAATGAAGCAAAACTTTCAGTGTAATCCTTAAATACTAGAAAGCTTGTACCTTTTCATCTTGGGACTAGTCTGTGACTGACTGACACTGATTTGTGCCAGGTGTGGGTTTGTGAGCCCAGCCAAACACAACTTTGTGCACAGTTACTCTGCTTTCTCTTCTGTGTAACACAAACATCATAAGAGGAACTTGGAGGAAGATTTCATATATAACAGAAAAACCCTTCTAATTACCTTTCTCTTTAAGGAGATGCCAGATACCCATTGCTTGGCCAACCCCTGCAATACAATCCATCTTTATTACGAGGACAAGTAACAAGCCAACAGGTATTAAAGAGAACAATCTCCTGCCAACAGTGAAAAAATTTAGGACAACCATTATAACCACCCTGAACAGGGGAATGTGTTATTGCACTAGCAAAGCAACTGAGTGGAAGGTGCTTGCTTTCCAATCATTTTTTATTCTGTGTCAATACTTCCCGTTGTTCTTGTTTGTTGTATTAAAAAAAAAGTGGAAACATTTGTCTGATGTTTGGCTTTTAGGCACAGTGTAGATTATGGATTTTTTTGATGTTGAGCAATTCACTGGCTAATTCCAAAAATCTAAAGGATCCTTTGCTAAAAGGATTCTCTTTTATTCAAATAACAATTTAAAATATAATAAAAAAATACATGTGGGCACTTCTAAACAAAGAGTGGGTTTGTTTCTTATAAGAACAAACCCAAAATATTAGTGTTAGCAAAGTTGAAAAGTCTTGCCATTTATTTGATTTTTAAGACACACAGCCCCCTTGCCTCTGCCTTGCTCAGTTCTGCCCAATGTCAGCTCAGGATGTGGTGGCTGGGGCAGGGGTTCTTCCCAGAAGATTTAAGGGGATTTTTTTATCCCATCCCTTTCTTCTGAAGCCAAGGATTGAATGTGCCCAACTGCGGGATTACAAAACTAAAATTGGACATGGAAATCTCTTCTGTACCGTGGTAGTGTAGGTCATTTTCCAGACATTCCTGGCACTGCTTTTCCCTGAGCTGACTAGAAATTTTAAGACACTGATGCATTGCCACTAAAGAACATGGTTTGTGTCAATCTTTCCAGTGTCAACCTGGGAACAGACATGGGAACAGGGGAAAGAAACCAGCAAAGAAGGCTGCTTCAACAGATCTTGGGGCAGGAGAACCAGGTACAGAACTGCTGACTGACACAGTCCTGCAGAAAAATGAATTGTGGTCATGGGCTGGGAAGGTACAAGGAAAGCACGGGAGAGAAAAATTGGACAGAAATGGACATGGCAAACACTGGAAATGTAAGGATGGAGAGGAAGACATGATTTGAAGAGAGGGGAAAAGGGAGATTAAATGAGAAAAGTGTAATTTTGAAGGCTGAAGAAAAGACCAGAGAAGTTCAGGATTGGGGAGTGCTAAAAGGAAAAGCAAGTTTGTCAGTTTACTGGATGTATTGTCTGTTGTATTGTTACATTAAATATTAATTATTGGTACCTCTGCTTCCTTTTACTGGCATAAGAACTGAAATCAGATGTAAACCACAAATTATTTGTGCTATTTCTTTTTTAATTTTCCCCCTTCTAATATAAATAATCCCATGGATTTGGGGGACATGGTAGGAGATCTACAGATTAGCTCCTTGGAGTTTATCCAAATAAAACCTGGCAGCATCTTCATACCTTTACTGCAAAGAATTTTTGCTGGAGGTGTTACCTCCCATCAACTCTTAGTTAGTAAAAATGATTTCTCTGTAACATTCTGCAATTTACTGGAGAGGATTTTTTTGAGAGAAGACAGACTAGTTTCTCTGGCATGATGATGTGTGAAGGGTTACCAGGCAAAGCCAGTGAGATGCTCTAGTGAGTTCTGAAACCTGCTGTAAAATGAGTTGGTGATGATTTTATTATCTTTCCCTCTCTGTTCTGAGGACCCTCTTTGTATTCTCAGCTTCTATTTGTACACTTGTATTTGTAAGCAGTGCTAAGTGTGAAAGCAAAAGGCTCTCTGGAATATCAGGAATGGGAAGCCTGTGCATTTGGTATCAGCCAAGTGGAGACACAAGCATGAAATAACTCATTTCCCACCGTGTGTGTTGTCTCATTAAGTACAACGACCAACTCAGATTCATTTGCTTTTCTCCTTCCAGCTGTGGGAAAAGTCCTAGAAATTACTGAGCTGCCAGAGGGCATCACCCGGCTGGAGGCAGAGAAGCTCTTTGGAGAACTGTTCAAAGTGGGAGCGAAGATCCGGTGGGTGCGGGACACGCAGTGCCTGCACTCGCAGCAGCGCCGCTCCGGCGGGGACGGCAGTGGGAGCACGGAGCCATCCAAGCCCAGTGACTTGGCCTCCACCTACACGGTCCTGGCCGCCTTCCCCACCATGTCGGCGGCGCAGAACGCGCTGAAGAAGCAAAGCAGTACCTCAGTGGGCAAGTTCAGGCTGAGAACCAGCAAGAAGCACTACGACCTCCACGGCCTGGAGAGGGCCAGTTCTCAGTAGCAGTTCCACCACGGACACTCAGCCTTGACTACTTCCATGTTCCCCCCTCCTGGGTTGGTTTGATGTCACGGGGTTTCTGTTCTCTGCATGGAGACTCCTGGGATGTCTTGTCATACGACATTTGCCATTGAAGAATAAATAACCCGGTGAATCCAGCAAGATGGAGAAGAAAAGTTCCAGAGTTAATCCCAGACAATAGCAAGGAATCACCTTGGTGACAGGCAGTTTTCCATGAGGAATGCTGTGGAAATGCCCCCTACTTTTATAGTAGTTTTGTTTTATATTTTTGAAATCTTGTATCAGATCCAAAGTTCTATTGTACAGCAGATGTTCATAAAAATCCATATGCAGATTTGTATTTTATAATCCCTTTTCACAGCCAGCACACAGCTGTCCATTCCAAGGCAGGAACCTGAGGATTGGTGGAGGGGAAAAGAGAACCATTTTCAAGGAATTACATTCATTTTCTAGCAAACTACCCCAAATCTTCAAGTTAACCCGTTCTTTGTCCCTCGTGGTTTCCTTTTTTTCTTTTTCTTTGAGTTTTTTTTTAAGGAAAAAAATCATTTTAGTAACTAACTCCTTAGGTGGTCATTTTCCTTTGCAATTCACTCAAACAATGTCAAAAGAAATTACAAGGTTGTACCCTCGAAGGATTTGCTTCTGATCCAGCAAGTTTAATAATTATTTAAAGGGGAATATGAATGGGTTACAAAGAATGTTCACTGAATCACATTTTAATATTTTTTTTTTAGCGAAAGTGTGAAGAAACTAAAGTGTATCTTCACAAGTGACAAAATGTTTGCACTTTAATTGTGTCCCCACCAGTCTGGCTCTCTCTCTCTCTTCCTTTTCACGCTAAGATAATTGTGTTTGATAAGTGCTGGAAACCTTTTTAATGGTTTAAGTTTTCATCATTTGCAGATGCTCACTGGACATTAAAGATTCATTGCACATAAATGAAACAAACCTTTTTTCAATCTGTGTAATTTGCAAGTCTGTACAATGTGTGCTGATGCAAGCCTTTTTCAGTTCAAGAGAATAAATGTTTACAAACACAAACCTTCCCAGTGCACTTGTTTAAACTTCTGGGAGTCTTCTGAAACCTGGATGAACTCACATCAGTGCTTAGGATCCCTTGAAATGTGAGAAAAGAACTTAAAAATACTAGAACCTTTTAAAGAACCACTGTTGCTGTTCCTCCCCTTGAGTCTATGTTATCCTGCCCTCCGTCACTTTTAAATGTTTCCCTACATAAGTAAAAAAGAGAAATTATTCAGATGCCCTAAGGGACTGCTCCTGGTCTTATTTTTAGCTCAGGCACTGGTTTGTTGCTATAACTACTTCTTCACTTCCTAAGGCTATTGCTTTGTAAAAGGTGCGTTTGTAACTTCTGAAAGTGGAGACTCAAGGTAAACGTTGTGTTTGAAAACATTTTATAGAGCAAAAGAAAAAAATTAAGGTGCGTTAATTTTCATGTTTTATACAAAAAAATTCTATCCCCGAGCAACCAATCGTGAAGTGGCAAGGACAGTCCTGTGCATGTTCAACTCTTGAGTCCTTCATGTGATGAAGTACTTGGAAGAAAGCTAAGAAATCTAGTGCAGTTTTCCTGCTCCTCTGAACAGCAGAGGGAACGTGACTAACGCCCACATTCTGTAACTCCCTCTTGCTGATTGCCAGGGCCAGTTTCAGATTATGTTTTAATCCTGTAAAAGTAGCTCACAGGTTACAGGTCTGCAGTGACAGGTGTCCCAGCCCGTAGTTATCACATTCCACAAGATTTTTCCTAGCTGTAGAAGGGTAGTCAGTGGCTGTGAGAGCTCCCATCTATTCTCAACAGCCCAAGAACTATATCTTGCATCAAATGGAACTGTTTCTGAGTGTTGCTTGACTTACTTCATTGCATAAACCTTCCCTATAACAACCAGAGAAGAAAAGGTAATGCAAGGGAAGCATGGAAATGCAATCCAAACAGTGGGAGGGGAGGGATACACTGATTAGGAACAAGGCCCAGGAAATACTTCATTTTTATCAAGTAAGTTGTAAACTTGAATGCAAATTGCCTTAGAAGAAAAAATTAGAGCGTTTAATAAGCCAGTTGTACTCTAATGCAGAACATGATCCCTTCCAATTCCTACGAGCTGCTCACCCTTTCTGTGTTTTCCCCTGCGTTACACAGGGACAGTTACTTTTTGGAGTTTGATCTGGCTGTGCTTTACAAGCCACATACATACAATTAACAGAAGTGTCAGAGGCTTCTGCTGTGTGCAGGGGGCACAGAATTCACATAGTCCCACTTCACAGTCTTGTTTATTCCTGATTTTGTGCTATTTCGTGCTGTCTCTAGTAAGTGAACAGGATGTTTGTACCTTCCTGGCTTTTACACTTGTGCCCCTTCTGGTCTCTTAAGCCACACAAGCCTAGGTTGGGACTGTGTGCAAAACTTCTGGAACTACATTTGTTCCCCTAAATCTTCGTTCACGAAGCCTAGCCATGATGATGATGACATTTGTTCCATGGATTTGGATCATGGTCTAGAAAGCAAATAAAAGCACTTTATGGCATGGATTTGTCATATGTAAAACACATACCCAAGTGTTCCCAGCAACTCCTCTGGTGCTGTGGTGTATTTGAGCTGCCTGTCATTTAACATCAAAGCCATTTTTAAAGCAAATAGTGGCAAAAGAAATTAAGGGCAATGCTAATTAACCCTACAACAAGGGCAAAAGTTAGGTATTAGCAGCAGAATGCCAGTGTCTCCCCTGAAGTTCAAACAGAGGCCTCTGTAATTCAACCTTCATGAAGACTGAGCTGTAGAAACAGTATGTTTCATTGTACTGGGAATGTGTCATAACTTTTAAAACTAAGGGAAAGCAGTTGAATAAGCAGAAAAGATCAACAAATGCAGCTTTCACCTCATCCACCAAAGGCTACTGTTTCTTGATTTTAATTTTTAATTAACACATTATATTGTAAAATGCATCCTGGACTGTGAACATTCAATGTCATTTGTGCTATTACAGTCAAAAAGATCATTCAAAATTAGGAAAATAAATGTGAGTCCCATACTCTGCAGGCTCCTCAAAGCACATGGACCTGATGCTGGATTTGGGTAGATCAGAACGTCACACCTGAGAATCTCCTCACAGCCTGCAACCAAAAGGGAGTCAAAATTACAACCAGTTTCTTTTCTAAATACTTCTTTAGCTCCATGATGTATTTTTTCCATAGAAACTTGGTGCAGGCTTTAAGTTCTTGTATTGAGCCCTGAGGCAAAAAATGTTAAGATGAAGCTTTAGAGAAAACTGACCAAAACACTTTGATGTTACGGGTCATGAAAAATTATTGTAGCTGGAATTTTTATATATTTCTAACTATGAAAGGACTCATTTCAATCCCTTCAATGTTTCTACAGCTCAGTCTTCATGAAGGTTAAACTACAGAGGCCTCCGTTTGAACTTCAGGGGAGACACTGGCATTCTGCTGCTTTCTAATACCTAACTGTTGCCCTTGTTGTAGGGTTAATTAGCATTGCCCTTCTCTCAGTTCCCAAATAGTTTCTCAATGAAACATCATTACTAAGTGCTCTCATAGCCTATCACATTGATTTACACAGCCTGGGAACTACATCAGACCTTCACTCCATGGCTACTCAAAGTTGTTGCCTTCTTACTTGGCCTGAACTGATACTTTGATTTGTTAATGAACCATTGATTCAGGGTGAAGCAGCAGGACAATTTAAAAAAGGAATTCACTAATAAAAATATTTCCTTTTTAATGCAAATGGATCTGTGCTGTTTGGGGGAGAAAAAAATTATTCTCTTAGAATGCAAATGACTGTCTTGCATTGTATCCCATACCAATGGCTGAAAACACACAGACACTCCCCAAAGGAACTGAATCCCAGGTAATGCTGCAGCTGCCAAATTATTTTTTCTGAGTTCTCAGTAAAACTTTCTACTTGCTACCCATTCCTTTTCCTGGGCCTACAAATTGCAGACCTCTGCTGTTTTCCAGGGACACTGGCAGTAAGGGCTCTCAGATTAATTACAGCAGCAAAGGCACATCCAACAGCAGCAATCAGTGACTCTACAGTTAGAGAGTTACATTTTTAAAATTGTAATTATCTGAGAGTGTAATAGAAATGGTCCCTGAAGATGTAAAAGATTACACACCTTCACAAAAGTTACCTCTCCAGTCATTAGTAAGCCCTTCTTTCACGTTTAAACAGAATTTCTTCCTTGTTTCAAGTGGTGGCAGAAATTTTGAAAATCATGTTTGCAAGAGAATTCCCAAAACATACAGTGCTCAACACTTCACTCACCCTTCCCATGGAACTTGGCTTCCAACTTAGGATTTCAAATGAGATGCAGTAAATGCAAACTACAGCTGTTGGAAAAGCCACGAGAATTAGTGCAACACATCCAAATTCCTCACTGAGTTAAGATAGCAACACACCTTACAGCATTACTCCTCCTCTCCATGCACGTGTAACAGAGATGTCTCTTTGCTCATCCCCCCCAAAAAATGTCTAGCTTAATATCATCCAACCTCTGGCATTGCCCTCAAATGTTTTGTACCATGAAGAAAGAAAATACAAAAAAATACAAAATAATAATAAAAAACACAATAACAAAAAACCACTCAGAATGATGTTCTCATGGTTACTCCTTTAAAGCCCTGCAGAAGCACATGTGTGTGAGCAGTGAGCAGGATTACTGACACATTTTCCACATGCTGCATCTTGAGAGAGGTAAAACAGCTTTTGTATACTGTTGTCAACACTGACTTGCATTTTTTTCACTATTGGTTTGTAGGGTTTTTCTAGTTGTCATTATCCAGTGACTTCTCTAATTAAGCTCCAGGTTACACAAAGTACAACAGTGAAAGGTTTTCCAGGCTGAGAGACTCCGTGGTTTTTGGCCTTTCAATGTTTGACAATATCTGCCTCAGCAAGTTGCCCAGTTGCACAGTCCCAGTCCTAATGGTGTTTCAGAAATGCTTGGGGGGACCATTTTGTCCAAAATGTTATTACCAGAGCACTTGAAATGAACTGTCCTGTGCTCATTACTGTGAGATGTCCATCAAGGAGCGTGGCTGCTTTGTGGGATATGCTGTCCCAGCCTGGGAGCAGGAGGATCATAGAATCATAGAATAGATTGGGTTGGAAAAGACCTCCAAGATCATCAAGTCCAACCCCTGATCCAACTCCAATTACTATATCATGGCACTAAGGGCCACGTCCAATCTCTTTTGAGGCCAGGATGTCCAGGTGGGTCTGGAATGTCTCCAGAGAGGGACACTCCATGCCCTCCCTGGGCAGCTGTTCCAAGGCTCTGCCACCCTCAACCTAAAGAAGTTCTTCCTCATGTTGAGGTGAAACTTCTTGTGTTTTAGTTTATGGCCACTGCTCCTCGTCCTGTTGCTGGGCAGCACTGTCTTGGCATCTGTCTTTGAGATACTTTTATTCATCAATGAGATCCCCTCTCAGTCCCCTCTCAGTCTTCTCCAGAGTAAACGGCCCCAGCTCCCTCAGTCTCTCCTCATCAGAGAGATGCTCCAGACCCCTCATCATCTTTGTGGCCTCTGCCGGACCCTCTCCAGTATCTCCTCGTCCTGGTACTGAGGAGCCCAGAACGGGTCACAGTATTCAAATGCTTAATCGCCCTTTCTGTGAAGAAATTACTCCCGATGTCCAACCTAATCCTCCCCTGGCACAGCTTAAGACTGTGTCCTCTCATCCTGTCGCTTGCTGCCTGGTAGAAGAGCCCGACCCCCGCCTAGCAATACCCTCCTTTCAGGTGGTTGTAGAGAGGGACATGGTCAGCCCTGAGCCTCCTTTTCTCCAGGCTAAGCCCCCCGCAGCTCCCTCCACGGCTCCTCACAGCACCTCCCTCACCCTCACCGTAGGACGCACCGCCCCTGCCGCAGTTCCAAGATGGCGGCGGCCCGAGGGCGGTGTGAGGGAGGGGAGCGGCCGCCAATCAGGAGGCGCCTCGCCGGGGCGCGAGCGCAGGCGCGCGGGGGCCGTTGGGCATGCGCGGTGCCCCCGGCGCGGTGCGGTGAGGGCGGTGGGTCCCGGCGGGTGCCGGCGCTGCCGCGGCCGCACGATGTGGTTCGGCGGGTCCGTGCCCGCCGCCATCGCCGCCGCCAAGGAGCGCAGCTCCGTTTTCGTCGTGTTCGTGGCAGGTACGCTGCGTCCCGGGGCCCGCCCGCCCGCCGGCAGGGCCCGGCGGAGCCCTGCCGGCCGTGTGCCGCCCGCCGGGCGGGATTTGTGCTGTGTCAGCCCCGGCCCCGGCCCGTGTGGGGCTTTGCCCCTCGTTCTGCCCCGCTCCGCTCGCTCGGCTCCCGCTGCCGCGGCGTCAGGGGCTGTTCGTGGTGTTTTGTTTCCTCCCCTCGCACGGACAGCGCGTGTTTCATAACCGAGTGCCGCTGGAACCCGCACAGACCCACAGCGCCGGGTGCGCGCTGCCTTCCTGCCTGGGGAACACGGGGAGCGGGACACGGCCCCGAGCTGCGCCAGCCGAGGGTTAGGGTGGGCACGAGGAGGAATTTCTTCAGAGAAGGAGTGATCGGACACTGGAATGGGCTCCCCACGGAGGTGGTGGAGTCACCGTCCCTGGGGGGTGTTTAAGGAAAGGCTGGACGTGGCACTCAGTGCCATGGTCTGGTTGACACGGTGATGTTTGGTCGCAGGTTGGACTCGATGATCCCAGAGGTCTCCTCCAACCCGATTGATTCTTTGATATTCTGTGGTTAGACAGGCCCTTTAACTCACTTCTTGTGCTTTTATGTATCTGCGTGTGTTGTTTCTTTAGGTTTTACTGTTGCCTTAATTGCTTATGGCTTCCAGTCTTTCAGATGCCTCATGAAACAACGACGTGAGGCTTAGTGTTTTTCCCTCAGGAACTGCTGAACCGTGGGATTGGTGAGGCTTTGAGAAGTTCCCTCCCGAAGGGGATGTGAACAGAAAAGTTAGTGCAGTTAAGTTCCCCTGTTGACACAACTCTCCTTATACCTGGAGAACAGCATTTTCTGCTGGATAGTGAACATACTGCTGGAAATCAAGGCCTTCTCAGACCACAGATGGAGTAAGGGATGGGGTGGAGCAGTTCATGAAGAACTGCAGCCCGTGGGAAAGACTCCCTTTGGAGATGCTGGGAAGGGACCCCATGCTCGAGCAGGGGAAGAGTGTGAGAAGTCCAGCTTCTGAGGAGGAAGGAGCAAGAGAGACAACGTGTGAGGAACTGACTGCAGGAAGGGTGGGGAGATTTGTTTTTCTCACGATCCTACTCTGACTTTTGATTAGTAATAAATGACATGAATTTTTCCCCAAGTCGAGTCTGTTTTGCCTGTGACAGTAACTGGTGAGTGATCCCTCTCTGCCCTTATCTCTCCCACAAGCCTTCCATTCTATTGTCTTCCCCCTGCCCACTTTAGAGGGCAGTAGTAGAGTGGCTGAAAAGTGCGTATTATAACTTGTTTCCACTATTTTTTATGACACTAAAATTTTACACAAACTAGGACCTTTTAGATGTTGGTGTTGACTGGGTGGATGTAGGAATATGTAGACATGTAACAGAGATGAATTTCTGGTTGCAGGGATGTAACCTAGTTTTGTTACTTGGTGTGCTCTGAGAATTTGTTTTGTTTGCTCTTTGAGCCCTGGAAAAGGGGGAGTGTTACTTCAGTGAACCGGATCTCTGAAAGGATAGAGCTGGGGAGTTCTGCCAAGATCTGATCCCCCCCAGGCACCGTGGGATCAGGGCAGCTGACCTGGGCAGAGCTGATCATGAAGCATCAAGAACTCACTTTCTCAATGTGTGTGGAAGCACGTGTGTTTGAAGGATGCAGAGTGATGAAAGAACAGTCTATTTTTATGTTGGTGGGGGTTGGCTTTGTTGTTTGGGTAGCAACGTTTCAGACTGCACATTGAGGGTAACTTTGGGCCTTTACACTCCACTCTTCCCACTGGAGACAGGCGTTTGAAAGCAGCTTTCTGAGCAGGAAAACAAGGATTCAGCAGTGTTCAGTGTTTCTGTTTTGTTTTGGACACTTCATCCAAATAGTGGCTAGGGGGATAAAAAACGAATAAAGGAAAAAAAAATTAGTGAGAGAAGTTGAAAATATAAGTTAACTGCAATTTTGAGGTGGCCACTAGTGGAGAAGAACTGTTAGATACAGTCCTCACCAAAATGAGTGAATTCTGATAGGTCCATCTCTGGTTTCTGCCACCATCTCTCTGCCCCTCACTCCTCTTCTTTGCTCTTTATTTACTTTCTCTCTAGAAAATGAAGAACTGAATGATTCTTTCTGCTTCCAGGATGTTTTTCTGGTCAAGCAAGGAATACTGTGGTTATTTATCTTAAAAAGGAGGTGCTGTTTGTGACTGCAAGTGCACGTTGTTCAACCAGGTTTCTCCTTTACCATTTGTGTCTGCAGCTGAAATGTTTTTGAGTTCAGTGTTTGAAACCCTCAGGACACGTTGTGGTGATGCAATGGTGTAAGTGTAGTAAAGATGCTGTTGGACTCCTGGGAAGTTGCAATAAAAGGTGTTGCTCCATACTCTGCAGAGAGCACGAGGTGAAGCGTGTCTGCCTTAGGAAACTGATTTTAAATATTAAGGTGAGATGTTAAATAGAGCCTTCTGTGCACACCAGGCAGGGGAGTTGCTTGTGGGGAACAGACGAGTTACTTTGTGGCATCAGTTAATTGCTGGCAGCAGTTTCCCTCTGCTGCTGTGCAGGAAACAGTGTTCCTGGTGGTGAAACAGGTCTGAGGAACCCAGACAGGCGAGGGAACGGCTGGAGCTGTGTCAGGGGAGGTTTGGGTTGGGTATTAGGGAAAGGTTCTTCCCCCAGAGGGTGGTTGGGCACTGAAAAGGCTCCCCAGGGCACTGGCCATGGCCCCAAGGCTGCCAGAGCCCAGGAAGTGTTTGGACGACACTCTCAGGCACACGGTGTGACTCTTGGGGTTGTCCTGTGCAGGCCAGGAGTTGGACTGAATGATCCTGATGGGTCCTTTCCAGCTCAGGATATTGTGTGATTCTGTTCTCTGGTATCTTGTGGTAGCTGTTCTGTAGATGATTTTGTAGCCTACAGAGTTAAAAAACGCCTTTCATTCCTTAAGTTATTAATCTGAAGTTCAGTTGTTCATGTGGTGTGAAACCTCCTCTGTTCTGGTTGAGGTGTTTAAGATTATCCTTTCCAAAGGTTAGAAATGTTCTGATCATGAAAATACCAGGCCACTCATAAAAAGTGCTTTTCAGAGTGAAGAAATTAAGGGGGGATGGGGAAAGTAAAAAGCTTCAAGATAAAATGTTTGTGTTTCTTTTTAATAACATTTGTAGAAACCCTCCTTCCTTTGTTCATAGCTTTATTTTATGGATTTCTTTTTTACAAAATGGTGCTTTGCAATCATAAGCTATTTGTTAGTAATTTGTAGCCAAGATGTATCAAAGCACTTTTCAAGTTAAATAAGTGAAATGACGCAAAGGAGGAGGAGGAGGAGGTGAACAGCTTCGTGTCCTGGCTTTTCTGGCATTTCCAGAATCAAAATCCTTACTCTTACTGCATGATTATGAAATGTTGGACATGGAAAAGTCAGCTAGGCTTATCTCTCTCCTTCTGAAAGGTAAACACTTTTCCCTGATGACTGAGTGTTGAGGAATAGGGGAGTTAAAGTCTGACAACCTGTGATGGTTTTGAGTAAGTTCCTCATACAGGAAATAAATTATTGCAGGAAAAGTGTCTATTTTCTCTGCACAGCTGTCTAAATTTACCTGGCCGAATTTAAGAGACGAGAAAGTGTGACTGTGAATTGTGTACAGATTGTTACACCAAGTGAAATAAAGTGATGCTTTTGTTTGAGAAACAAGAAATCTGAGAGTCTTGGGAGCTGGAATTCCGAGGTGGTTGTGCTGGCTCAGTGTTTCACAGAATTATGAGTTATGTCATGTTCAGGCTTCACCTCGTGACCTTTCTGATGTTTTTCCTGTGACCTGGCAGTTTTCATTTCAGGATATAATTACTACTACCTGTAATAAAAGAGCCTTAACCCCCAAATGAGGAAGGGTTATCAAAACAAAAAGATATGTGAGAATAAGCAACTCTTCAGTGGGTAGTCATAATATTAATCTGTGTGTTGTGGCAGAGAGCTTTATAAAATGTGAGTTATCAGCATTTTTATTCACGGGGCGCATCTCAGACTGTCCTGTGAACAGTTTCTGCCCTGTTTGTGTCTTTCAACATTCTTTCTTCTACAGCAGTTGTTTGTGTGGAAAAGTTAGTGTTAGGCAAGTCTTTAGATATTTTTAGTAGCCTAATCGGATGAGCACATGTCCTGTTGAAAGAGTGTGTGGTGAAGCAGCTGCCTCCGAGCATGTGGGAACAGGAGAGGGGCCTGAACTGCTCCTGGCAGAACAGCTGCTTCCACTGACAGCAGGAGAAAAGGTTCTAACATAAAACAGCCTAAATATTTACTTCCTTATGCAGAATAATCATGATAGAGGTGGATACTTTGTTACTTGCTCCAATACTTCCAGGGTAAAATCCATACATCGGGTTGAAAACCAAGTGTTCAAAATGGTTATATTTTTGATACCTGTCCCTCTGAGAAGCCTCATGACCAGACAGCAGCACTTCCCTGGGGAACTCCTAACAAATCAAAAATACTGCATGGAATGGCAACTGGGATGGAACAAACAAGTGGTTTGTTGTTGTCACCAAATAATGGACTACTGTACTGCTGTACTTGTGACTCAGATTCTTCATGAAGTCCATTCCAAGCTGCTGGGAAGTAATACAGATTGAAGATAAACAAATGGTGGCAAGCCAGGGTAGTTGTTGAAAAATGGTTAATATTCATCAGAATTATTTATTTACCCACATCCTCACTGAAGTGGTGCTTTGGAAGATAAATGGGTGATTGACATGTTTCATTTGATTAAAATAACACTTCTGGATCTGTGGCCCCACAACACCTTTTCAGTTTCTCTTACCTAAGTAGCTCCTCTGCTCCTGTTATTCCTGTTCCTCTGTGCTCCTCACTCCTTTTCCTCTGCTACTGTTCACATCAAGAAAAGCACAAAATACAAAACTAAGATATAATTAATCCTGCAAATAAATGTTTCTTGGTTTGTGTATTTTTTTCAACACTGTCAGACTGTGAAACTTTGCTGAATTATGTATTTCCAAGGAGTGGAGAACATAGTTTTACCTATCACCAGCTGGTGAACCAATATGTAATTAAATTTATAATGAGGGGGGCTGATAGTTTTGTCAGGTTAGGAGGTGAAGTTTACTGTCAGGGAGAAGCAGTGGTTCCCTCTGTGCTTCAGGATCTCTGTGCATGTAATGAGGGTAATCTGGAGCAAAATTATCAACTGACTTGAAAGTAATCAAGAGTGTCTTTCAAAGGTGATCCCAAGCGATTTGAAGCAAAGCTAAAATCAGAGCAGAAAAAGCAATTTGTGGTGGATTTAGCTTCACAGAAGTGTTGTGTCTTGCAGGTGAAGATGAACAATCTACTGAGATGGCTTCGAGGTGGGAAGATGAGAAGGTGACTGAGGCTGCCTCAGATGGGTTTGTTGCTATTAAAATCGACACCAAAAGGTTCGAACCCATTCATTGTTGATGATGAGAATAAGAGGCTTTGAAGTCCTCACCCTGATTAGGAGATATTCTAAATACAGGATTCCAGAGCATAAGTGAGTTCAGTACTCCTGAAGCCTCTAGGGCCTGAAAAAATGTCAGAATTTACTGTTGTGTTCTGCAGATATTCACTGTGTATTTCTGATTGTATTCCAGTACTAGTAAAAGAATGCTTGAAGTTGTCCTTTTTCAACAGGAGGAGACATGAAAGTGCTATAAAAAAAGCTGGAATCAAAATGAAGTGCTAGAGGCAGTTCTTGATTTGCCAAGTTACATAATGAATTAAAAACCTTTCATGAATTCAGAAGGATAAGAATCTGTAAAGCCCCAGAGAAAATGTGTTTGCCTCCATTGTAACACACAGAATGGAGAAGCATTGAAGTTCCCGAGTGAATTACGCAGCTATTTTGGTTATGTTTGTGTTCCAGCCCAAGTGCACAAAGTGCACTGACATTTCCCAAAATGGCATTATTTTGAAATGCTCTATAGACATTTTATTAGATTTACTATATTATTTGTGCTCAATAGACTAGACTGCCTCTTAGCACTGCTTCCTTCAATCTGATGTAGTCAACTGTGATAACCAGCGATTGTCACCATGTCAACACTTCTGCAGAATGTTAATGAGAAGACGCAATGCAAATTTGCTTTTAGTGTTCTCTCAAGTATTTAAATAGTTTTGTAGGACAGTTATTTTTATGATGAAAGACTTAATCTGAGGTTGTTGCGAAGCGATTGCTCCTCCTAAATGAATCTTTTCTTTTCAACAGTGAAGCATGCCTGCAGTTCTCTCAAATTTGTATCCTTTGAGATCAGTTTAGATGCTACATTATGATTACAGATAATTGCTCATTACAAGTTAATACTGTTCTTAAGACAAGTACTTACAAGCAACATTATTGAAAATACTTATTATGGCACAAAAGTGTGCAATAAACTGTGTATTTAATAGATACCATCTGTGTATTCAACTTACTGTCAGTTCTTAGAGAAAGTGAACAAGTTTATGTTAATCCTGTGTAATTCTCTAAATAGAAAATGATCTAAAATTGATGTCATCAGAATAACCCACTGGTATTACTAAGCAGCTTTCAGTTATTAGTTGGGGCTCAGAGATACAGGGGAGGAAGAACAAGCAGTAGACAGGGTTCTGTCACAGACACAGCTGTGGAGTCAGGGAAACATCTCCCTGCCTTAAGGGGGTCACTGCACAGAGTTCTGTACGATGCTGGGAAAGGGGATTCAGAACCTCAACTTGGATTTCCTTAATGCTGTAGAGAATTCATTATTGTCCACTTAAATGTTGTCTCACACTAAAACAAAATCTCTCCAGTCAAAGCATAATCCGTGCCCGGAAAAAAGTTGGAGAAAAATATTTTTGCTTAAACCAGTACAAAGAAAAGAAGAAATACTTATCACTGATATGCAGTGTTTGCCAGTGTCTCTTTTTCCTTCCTCCCTTGGCACTGACAGCTGGTGAGCAGGTGGAGATAAGAGTGCTGGGCTGGAAGCTCCTGTAGGAGGGACGTCTGCCTTGCCCTGGAAGTTACTTTATGAACTTGTGTCATTCACTGCCCTTAACTGTTGCTGTGCAGATCCCGTGGTGTGTGTTCCATCCAGCTTTTTTATAGGAGACAATGGAATCCCTTTGGAAGTCATTGCTGGCAGTGTTTCTGTTGAAGAGCTTGTTACCAGGATCCATAAAGTTAAACAGGTAACACTTGCTGACAGCTGGGTCTGTGACTGAGTCGAGTGTGCTCAGGACAGGTGATGGCCCTGGGCAAGGGGGAGTTACTGGTTCCGTGCCCTTCCAACAACAAAACTGCAACCTGGAATTCAGCACGCAGGTTGAACAGGCTGGAAGCACTGTGGAGAAGTGCTACAGTAACTTTTGATTCGCAGATTGGTTTGGATCATGTGTGTAACACCTGCAGTATTGAAGAAATGTGTTGAGATCTCTAAACTGGAATGACATACTAATTGCTCTTCAGCTCATGTGTGGTTTTTTAATACTGTTCTGTAATGTGGATTTATAAAATTATGCTGTGGAACATAATGTAAGTGTAGATAGTTTTATCGCTTTGATTTGATCACTTTGACAATTAATTTTAGTGCAAGACTAAAATTAGGAAAAGTGTGAAATGCATGATTGCACTATACTCAACAATATGTGATTATTCTGGTTTTATATTTTAATAGGGCTGATTCTCCAAAAATAGCTGACTCTTGACCTTTGAACCCGTGAAAAATATTTGAACTTTCATGGCCTCAATTTTTTTTCTCCAATTTCTTAGATGCACACAGGGAAAGGGCGGCCTTTGGAAAATGGCACTCAGTCACCTGCCCCCCATCCCTCCTCCCAGTCCGATGGTGCTCCAGAAAATACACAATCCAGAGCAGCAGAGTCTTGTAACTCCTCTGGGTCTGCTGTGCCTGAGGCAGTAAGACCTTCCACCAGTAATGGTGAGTGCTTTGACACAAATGCTTGCTAATTTACTTTGGAAATATTTTTTTTTCCCGAAAAGGAAGTTTCTTATGTACCTGGTAGTACATAAAAGGCAATACGTTGTGGACTCGTTGAGGACAAACTTGGGTATTCCAGAATGTTTTTTGCAAGTCCAGAGGGAAGAATAACTTGTCGTTCTGCTTAGCTTTAATGAGTGAGGGATGGTTTATAATTCAATAAAATTTGTGTATGCTTTCCTGAAAAAGGATTCAATGAAAAAGTTTCTTTGGACTTGCAGCCTGAAATCAAACTGCTGAGGGGGGAAGTCTAAGTAGCAGAACCTCAGATTTCCTTGAGATATCTCAGTTGCTGTAAATTGTGGCTAACAATGAGCACAGTAGTTTTTATCAAAGAAATATACCTTTATTTTTTCTCTTATGCTTTACTTTCTTGTAAATCCCTTGAAGATGGAGCAAATTCTGGTTCAGCAAGCCAGGAAGCAACTAATTCTGCAGATGAGCAAGTGAGTGATGCTCAGCCTGTGAATGATCTTACACTCAAGGTAGAAAGGTAAGTCTTCTTTTGCAGACTTCCTACTGTGTTGTATTTGTTTCTCAGGAGGTTTTGTTGGGGTTTGGGTTGGGTTTTTTTTAACAAACAGCCTTAATTACAGGACTTTTAATCTGTGGTCATCTGGCACACCTTTTTGTGGCCTTGTTTTTGATTAGATGTCTGTGACAATACAAGGGCTGATACTAAAACAGTTTTTAAATTAATCTCATTTTTCATGTACTGTGAAAGAAAAAGGTAATCTGGAAAAATACAGATGTTCACCTTTGATATAACTTTGTACAGACCATATGGTTGCTGCAAATTTTTGAATGACTTAAAACATTGAACTGAAAACACTGGAAACTGGTGTAATAAAATACTAACCTAGGTTTTATGTAGAGATGCCTTCTTATTTCTTCTTGTTGATTTGATGACTTTTTGTAGTTTAGGGATATTGAAGAATCCAGAGGAATCCTATTCTGATACCCTTATTTTGCTTTGATCAGTGAACAGTGATGAGTTATTTTTAGTATTTTGAAGTATAGTGATCAGAAACATCTGGTTCAAAACACGGTTCATTCCTTACACTGATTGTTTTTAAATACAGGATTTTGTGTATAAACTTGGTTTTAGTAAGACTGACACTATTTGAAATATCCAGCCTAAAACCAGTTACACATATTTAGCAAATCAGATTATTTATAATATGTAACATTTAAATGTTAAAAATTATTTAATTATACAATTAAATATATTTATTATAATACTTAAATGCTAAAATATGTTTTAAAACTACTTCTTGCTTAATATCAGTTTTCTTCCAAAGTTATTGGACAACAGGGATAATTTTTACATAACACTGTTAAGACAATGAAATAATTTTTAATATAAATATCAATGTTGCATTTTTAAAAAATCCATTAATCATTATATGAATCTGGCATAATTTATCCACAGCATTGTTTCAAGGGGGAAAAAGAGGCCGAGCTGTGTGCTAACTACCATTTTCTTTTCAAGAAAACAGTACCACACAAACAAGATTTTTCTGGTTATCTGACTTCTCATGTTTGGCTGTGCCTGCCCTTTCCCCAGACTTAAATTATGTTGGGCTTTTACTGTCAATCTGCATTGGTAAATTACTGGGGTTTAAGTCACTCCTTATTCTAAGGCACCTTCCTGGAGAGCTGAGACAGAGGCATGTGCATCTCTGTCAGTGCTACGTGTTACTCGTGTTCCATTTGAGGAAGTGATGTGCAGAAGAAACCAGATGGTTTAAATAGCTAAAAAGAGACTGAGATTTAGTGTTTGTTACCACAGGTCCTAAACAGTAATTGCTTATTGTACGTCTTCATAAGTTGGTCCAACAGTAAGAATATGTGGGATTCTTCATTTCCCGAGGGGAAAAGGATGAAGGGAATGTGTTGTAATTCCACTAAAAGTCGGAAAGGAGGTGGTGAATCCCCACCTGTCTTTGTGTGGGTGGTGCACCCCATGTGAGTGAATCGTGACTGTTACAGGGGTATCAGCACTGGGCTACAGTTCATTTCCATGTGTTCTGGTCTGTGTTTGCAGATGCTTCCTTAGCATCTTAAGATACTGCAGTAAGGCTTCTTGCTTTATTCTTAAATTTAGATTAACGAAAAGGCTTGAAGAGAGACAGGAAGAGAAAAGGAAAGAAGAAGAACAGGTAACACAAAAATGTAAAACCCCTTGCAGGGTATTTTGTACCCTTATTTGAATAAATTCCTTCTGAAACAGATGTACTTCAGTCTTTTCTCCTGTCCAAGGGAGTTTTGTGGTCCAATTTTATATCCTTCTATTCAGAAAGAAATTAGGAAAGAAATTGAAAGGAGAAAAACTGGCAAAGAAATGCTGGAGTACAAAAGACGACAGGAAGAAGAAATGACCAAACGTATGTTGGAGGAAAGGAACAGAGAGAAGGCAGAGGAGAAGGCGGCCAGGGAGCGCATCAGGCAGCAGATTGCAATGGTAAACGGGCATTTGGGAACAGACCTTCTGCTCCTCTCTCTCACAGGGCCACTGGTGTAGGGAAATGATAAATTTTCTTTGATGAAACTCTGCGAGATTGTTCATTTTTCTGTTTGCAGTCCTGCGACGGTTTTGGTGTTTGGGTTTTATGTGGCATTTCCTGTGTATAAAATGAAACTTCTGCTTTTGTATTCACGATGATCTTTTCTATCTGAACAAACGTACCAGCTTTTCTGTCAAATTGCTTCAGACTAGTGGAGAATTATCATTTAAACATAAAAATCAGTGCCATTTAAGCATGGTACTGAAAGAGCAGCACAGGGAATATTTAATTGTAGAACACACGTGAGAATACCAGTCTCAAAATGGTGGGGAGGGTTATCTTCTAAGTTTGTGTAAATGTGTGTGCATAGATGGATGCAAATAAATTGTAACAACTGAAATTCTTCCTCATTATTAGGGTTTGCTGCAGAACACTTAGAATTGCAATCGTGTAACTTGGCATAAGATTTTTGCCTTTATCTTCCCTGGAGCATTAAATTTGCATGGGAAGATCATCTATGAACAACTGGCAGTGGGAAGTGACTCATGAGAAGTGTGGCTAATGACACAAGATTGTGCAGCCTGGCAGTGAATAATTCCTTGCAGCACTACTGTCTTTTCTCCATATGCTCTGCTCCTGTCTGTGCAGTTCTGTCTATTCACGAGTCCAGATCGTGGCTGGTTGTTTGAATGAATGTTAAGTAACAACTTATAGCAAAAATTAAGGTTTTTCTTTGCTCCTTCTGCCAGGACCGTGCTGAGAGAGCAGCTCGCTTTGCAAAATCCAAGGAAGAGGCAGAAGCTGCTAAAGCTGCAGCTCTTCAGGCCAAACAGGCTGAACTAGAGGCCAGGAAAGAAGCAGCTCAAAGGGAGAGAAGGTGAGCTGCTGTAGAGAAACAAGGGTATATTTTTGGGGAGAGAGGTAAAGAAACGAGCTTTCAAGAGTTTTAATATCTATCCTAATCTATTGACAACATGTTGCAGTATTAAACTGTTTAAACAGTGACATTAAAAGTTGGCTTTTTTCCCCACATTAATTCGTAGCTATTTTCATGAACATTATGTTCTCTGATAACTTTTATCCTTTTGACATTGCTGATTATGAAACACCACCTTTCCTTGTGTGTTATTTTGGTTAGATAAGAGCTTTTTCTGCCTGATCTTTGATTTAAATACCAAATATAATGGGGCTGGATGGGGGACTAGATAAGGTGAGGATGTGAATGGTAATGAGGGGACAGAGTGGCTGACAGTGGCACTGCTGGGGAGTGGTGCTGATCCAGCTGCTGGGCTGTGAATGGTGGGCTGGGATTCAGCAAGGCTTGGCTGGGACCTTGTCAGAGCTGCCTCCTGCCTGGAGGAGTGCTGCTGTTTTAACAGTGCTGCTGTTTTAAGAATGATTCTGACCTACAGAGCCTGTGTATGGAGTTATGGAAGAGATGCAGGGTGAGGGATAAGCAAGAGATTATCCACTGTGAATCCAACCCATCTGCACTGCCAGGAGTAGGATGGCTGTCCCTCTCTGCCACATTTCAGTCCAACCAAGCTAAAGCCCCAGGAGTGTGTGTCTGTAACTGTTTGTGTGCTGACTGACCCCCGTGTGTCCTGCAGTGCAATAGCCAGGATCCAGTTCCGCCTCCCAGATGGATCTTCCTTCACCAACCAGTTCCCATCGGAAGCACGGCTGGAGGAAGCAAGGCAGTTTGCTGCACAGGTAAACTGTGGGTTTGTTCTCTCAGCTGCAGGCTGATTACAACTCAGTGTAGCATCAACTAGTTGATTGTGGTGAAGTTGTCATCAGCTCCTCTCTTTGGTGAGTATTTGAAGGGCGTTTTGGCAGCATCACTTTCTAGTGCCACCTTTGTATCACTGCTGTGTATCATCAGTAAGAGACACGGAGGAGTGAAGGGTCCCCTCATATCCTACTATGAAGATGATTGATAGTTTGATAAGAAATCTTAGCAAGGTACACAAGATATACTCAACTGGCAAATCAGCAGTTGTTTGAAAGTGAACAGATACCAATATAACAGAAATGAAGAGTTTCCTTTCTGTTTTTCCCAGACGGTTGGTAACACTTACGGCAATTTCTCACTGGCGACAATGTTTCCCAGGAGGGAGTTCACCAAAGAAGATTATGGAAAGAAGTTACTGGAACTGGAGTTAGCACCCAGTGCTTCAGTGGTGCTGCTGCCGGTGGGTGTTGGCTTGGTTCATGTTTCACTGTCCTGCAGGCAGCACTGCTGCAGTTGGGTATTTGCTTGTCAGCCCTCATATTTGGCTTGAATTTGGGGCTTTTCTGTGTCTACACAGATTGCCAAATTACTTTTGTTTTTGTCAAGATTCACTTGGAGTTCTTCTGAAGCAGATGAATGGTGGCACTGACGCTTGTGTGTCTAATGTGTCTCTGCTGAGCTGCTTCTAAATTACCTGTATAATACTCTGTCTACAAGAGCATGACTTCAGTATCTGACAAATGTGCTTTGTGTGTTCCTGACCAGGCGGGAAGACCTGCTACTTCTGTTGTCCAGGCTTCAGGCAGTGACCTGTGGAAGTTCCTGGGCACGATACTTTACCCCCTCTTAGCGGTTTGGAGATTCATTAGCAACTTTCTGTTTACGAGCCCACCCCCCTCCCAGCCCGCGGTGAGAGCAGCTCATCAGCAAGACCATTCAGCCCCTTCAACGTCGAGCAGCCTCGAGCAGAGCAGGTGAGACAAGTGGTCAAGGCAGCTGTTTCTCAAGCTACTCACTGGAATTGCTTTAATCTTGTAGTGGGGAACTGCACTTCCAATTACAGACCAGAAAAAGCATTGTCTTTAAAAGTCATTTATGAACAGGGATTTCAGCTGTAAGAGGTGGCTTCACTTCAGCTTAGGATGATATTTGTTACTTAGTATGATACTTTTTACTTTAGATAGTGTGTTGAAAATGAGACATCAAATGGTAATGGTTGTGCAAGAAACCTGGGGCAACTGGAGTCAGATTCTGACAGGGTTTGTACTGCATGAGATCTCCCCTGTACCAGGACAGCTGCTGGGCCATTGTGGGTGAAGCAGCCCCATCTTCCTCAGTGACAGGGAAGTGAGATTCTGTCAGTTTGTCCGACTGCTGACACATTTTCACCTGGGTATTGCTTCCCAAGGACACAAAGGGCTGAAGAAAACTATGACTGGGGATAAGAGAAGGAATGATGTGCAATTTGTGTTTATTGCATCTGCTGCTTCCCTTGTGTAATTATTGCTGGGGAAACTCAAACCCCTGTCCTTTGTGCCCTAGACAAGCAGTCAGGAAACGAGCTGTGGAAAAGCGGGGGGAAGACTTCAAAAAAGAAGGCAAAATATACAGACTGAGGACTCAAGATGATGGAGAAGATGAAAACAATACTTGGAATGGAAATTCTACACAACAAATGTAGTTTTGAGTAACTGCAGTTACTATCTGGCTGCTTTTTTTTTTTTTTTTTTTTCCTTCTCTTCTCTTATTTGATCTAAGTCAACTAAAGGTTCTGGACAAGTGGGGCTTATTTTACACTGACTGAATTACTTAATTCTTATTCCTGCGGTGGAGTCTGGAATGGAGTCACCTATGTCAGAAAAATCAAGTGAGTATAGGTGAGACCTAGAAGCAAAAAAAGTAAAAAGACTGAAAACCTCCATCAGCTTTCATAATTATTACCCTCTGCCATAGAAAGGCACTTTTTAATCTATAAATATTCTGCTACATGAATCTAAGGGCCAGATATATTAATATAAAGGTCATGGTAGACAATGACTGATTAAAATGAGGGTTTCAGAAGCACTCTAAGTAGCAAATCAGGTAACTAATTTATGTTTAACTTTTTTCTTGCTTCTGCAACTGCAAGCAAAACCTTGTAGTTTTTAATTCCCTAAGCACTCAATAAACTATTTTCCAGAAAAATGTTACTGTCTCATGAAGTTCCTCTGAAGTTCTTGTGGCACAGGGAAACAAGGAAACTCAAAACACAGCAGAGAAATGTTTTGATCCAGTTTAAATGACCTTGCTGTACATGACATAAAGGAAAAGGGGGGTAAAAACCCAATCTGTGCAGTAGCTGCACTAGAACAGTACAGTCTAGACCAATTTTCACCAGTATAGGCACTAACTTGTCTTAAAAACACTAAGAAGCAGTAGAGCTTTGAGAGGCTCCCCTCAGATCCACTGAAGATGCTGAAGCACAAACAGGTTCCAGCTGAAACTCAGAAACCTCACACGCAGGTAGGAACAAGCACTTTGGTCCTTAAGAAATCAAACCAATGATGCCCATGGAGAAAAAAAGACAGTTAACACAGAAAAATAATTTTCCTCCCCATTCTAAAGCTGGGAAAAGCAAACACCGCAATGCTGGGGGAGCCATCTCTGAGGCAAGACACAAAGCTGCAGCAGAACAAGCACTAAGTTTCTTCTCCTGATGGTAGAACCTTCTTTTTTAAGAAAAACCAACCCCAAAAACCACTTGAGCAAGTGGAAATGTTACATTTTACTTCTCAGTTCCATGTGTGATTGTTTGTGGGATCTTTTGACTGATTTTCCGTATTTGTATCCAAAAAGAGCCAAGGCCAAGGCTCCAACTCCCGAAAGAGCAAAAAGCATGTACAGGGCGATTTCTGCACTCTGGGATGTCAAATCCATTCCCAAAAAGCTCACAGTGGCAGCTGCTCCTGGAGTGGGGTCTGGTGGTGTCACTGGAAACAATAATGAAGTGTTAGTACAGAGCCTGGCGGAGCTGTTCCGTGCAGGTTTGGGCACTGCTGCTTCCTGCCTCCACACGGCTTTCCACTGTGCTGTTCCCTACTCTGGGGATCAGGGATTGACACAGTTCTGGCTCAGAGTGAAGGCACAGCGGAGGCTGATAGTGCAATTCTGAGTACAGGTGAGGCTTCTCAGGCATCCACAGTCATCCCCAGAGCCCCACAGTAACACTGGGTGCTGTTGGTTGCCCTCCTCTAGTTCAGGGAACATAAATCACAAAAGGATCAGTATTTCCAAAGGCTTACCCAAAACACTGATTCGTATAAAGTACTCAAAACTGATTAGAAGAAATGCGAGAGTACTGAATGTGTGTGGTTTGGAAAACCACATCCTGGGCAGTTGTTAGTCAGAGAAAAGTCTAATGGAGTAACTCTCTTGCTTCATGTTGGAGACAGGTGTGTGTTGAGGGGCTCTCGCACAGGATTTCAGCGTTAGTCTGGTTTTGCACACAGGAATGGTATCACTGTACATGGATATCTTCAGTCTTAACAAGGACAAGAGCCCTTAGAGGGAATACTGCAGAAAATGCTGTCTCTAAAGACTGTAGATTATGGAGAATTTTAGGAACTGGAATCAGATGCAAGCACACAATTCCTACTGCACCGCTTACCTTCTGGCTCCGGTTCCAGACAGGGATGTGGGCCCGTTGCTGGGTCTGGAAACCCACTGCAGTTTATGATCTGCGAGTAGTACCTGGCAGAGGCCTTGGGGCGCCGTGGCAAGGCAGGGTCTGAGAAGTTCACGTGGTAGAGCCCAAACCTTTCATCAAAGCCCACGGCCCACTCCAAGTTGTCCATCAGGCTCCACGCGGTGTAGCCCCGTAGGTCGACGCCGTCGTGCACCATGGCTGGGGCAGGACCACAGAGAACAGGTCAGTGTGGCACCCCTTGCCAGCCACGGCATGAAATGCTCCAGAACATCCACACCTGACACTCCAGCTCCTTGGTTTTTGGTTTTTTCCCCCATTCCCACCTCTCTCCCGTGTTGACTCAGATCAGTTGCTCTGTGCTACTTCAGCTGCCAAGTTACAGCCCGGGTAGTTCGTTCACTGCCCAGGACTAGAGACTGCTTTTCTCTGCTCCAAAAATCAAAGCTTTTGTCCGAGAAACAAAGGTTTGGGAACAGAGAAGAAAAGCCATCAAAATGCAACAGCTGGTGAAACAAGTGTTTGTGGGGCCTCGCTCCACAGTAAATGAGCACTTCCTGAACACCTGGCTGGCAGTTCCCAGTATGTCAGAAAAGCAAACTGAAAATGCCCTTTCCTGAAGTTGCTCAAGCACTGCTGTAACTGAAACTAGTTTGGGGGTTGGTTTTTTTACCCTTTTTTTCTTTTTAAATGCAGTTTTTAGACACAGCAGTAGTCAAACTAGAGAGGCACCTAATGAAGGAACCTGCCCTTACCCTGCTAAACCCAGGGTTTGTTCTGCCCTTAGATCCCTTTCCTGGCAGTTGTGACTTCCGTGGCAGTTCTTGGTAAGCCCAAAGGCTCTTGGAATTGGATTCAGTAAACTCTTATATGTGAGTGTGTAACAGGTGTGATGGCAGTGCTGTTTCAGCCCTTGCTTTATCCACCCCAGTCTCCAGCTCTTCAGAGCTCTGGCTGATGAGGTTTCCACCACCACTCCTACCTTTCAGTGCCTCGTTGATGTAGCTCCGGTAGTAATGGATCCTCTGAGTGTCATTGAACACAAAGGCCCCCCTCTCCGAGATCCCATTCTCAGTCACATAAATGGGGGGGTTGTTGTACTCCTCCTTGATCCACCTCAGGATCTTCCGGAATCCAAAGGGTGTCACCTTCAGCCAGGTAGAGCCGGAGCCCAGCCAGCTGCGGTCGCTCACCGTGGCCACACCCCTGCGGAGGAGACACTGGGGAGGACCAGTCCCAGCTCCTGGCACCTCAGCGCCCAGGGCTGAGCTGGGGCTGGTGCCCACAACCCTAAAACCCACTCACAAGTGGTTTTTTATAGAAAACACTTCTCCTGCTTTGCTGTGTAAATCAGCCGTGGCTGAGGGTGTGATGTTGGCTCCAAATCTTTGTACACTATGACACCAATTCTACTTTCCAACGTATCATGTGGTGCTTGAGCACATAAAATTGCCCTTCATACCCACATACAGGAATGCAAGACTGAGCCCAATGTCCTAGGGGGCTAAACCACAGGGGCTGGGATGCAGCAGCAAAGGCAAGTTACAACAATTTCGTATATTCCCTGTGGAAAGGTTTCGGAAAGCAGACAATTTCACCCCCATGTGTAGTCCCACCACTACTTTAATTCCCATCAGGAAAACTGATAAGCTCCTATCCTTTACCTTTTGAAGCTGGGGAATGAAATCAAGTATCTAATGAAAAATCTTTACTTATATATACACCTAACCATGAAGTGATTTAGCCTTTGAACTCACATTTATCCAATGGAACAGTATCCATTAAGCAGGATAACCTCACAGTTCAAACTGCAGACTGGAGATGGGAAATATGATAAAAACTCTTTGCAGCTGATCCCAAACCACTGGGAAACTCACAAGTCCAGATTCTTTCCTTTAACAGATCCTCTAATTTTCCTTTTTCTATTTCAAAGATTCATGTTTATCATGGAAATAACAGCACCACCAGTACTGTTTGGGGCTGTTTTCCCAAGTATTGGTTACAACAGCTTAAAATACCTATCTCACAGATTTATTTGCTATCAACTTACACTTGTCAGTTGGCCCAGGCTCCAGGTGTGCAGATTTTACTTGACCGGTAATTCATCTCTTACCTGTCAGAGTCATATGACTGAACAACCCTGGGAAAGTTTAGGTTGTATGCTAAAACTGTGGTGTATTGGTTTAGACCAAAGTAGTCGTATGTGCCTTTAATTCTTTGCTTTTCACTTTCAGTAAATTCTGGAAGTCTGCAAGAGGAAACAGAGAACACACCCTGAACACACTCCATGTGTAATGCTGGTATCCCTGGGACCAGTACCATGATCCTTCTGGAGGAACATGGGAAAAAACAGGAGGAATTGGGAATGGAAAATAAGAACTGTAATTCAGAGGGACCAGTGAATTCTCAGTGCCAGAGTTCAGTACACAGTTTCAAGAAAAGGTAAAACAAATTTTTCAGAGTTGTCAGGTAATGTGTCTAATGCAGTGATAGAGGCATTTACTGTATCACTGAGCTGCCAACTTATTACCCCAAAGCTGTGTTATATTAGTAAATTTAGTTTGCAAGAGAGGTACAGACAGGGAACAGGCAACCCCCCCTGCTGTGAAACTAGATAATCTTTAAGGTCCCCTCCAACCCAAACTATTCTATGGTTCTAGTTTTCTGTGAGGATACAATAAGCTGTTTACAGTAACACTGCAACAGAGTCATTGAAATGTAGCACTTCCATCCCAGAAAAGCTGCAGGTCTGAGCACAGCAAGTGAAACAAGGGCAGGCGTGTGTGCCTGGGCTCTTACCGGGACTGGCTCAGGCCCTGGGCCAGGCTGCGCTCCTGAATCCTTCTCTTCATCACCTCATTGTAATCGCCGTTTTTGAAAATGGGATGGGCAAACCAACCTAGTAAAAACTAAACCAGGAAATAAGGGAGGATAAATCATGTATCAAAACAAGGGATTTAACCATATCTCTGTCACGAGCTGCTTTATAGGTGATACCTTAATTTATAACAAACAGGCACATGGCGATGCCCAGCAATGCCCATATAAAGGCAGTAAATTTAATAAGCTTTTGCCACTGCAATCGTATTTTGTCTCATTTCTGTTGCCTACTCGATCAGCCCCCAAAGGAGAGTGATACATTTCCTTGCAGTGGTGCCTCTGGTTCATCCTTTTCTTTCAGGTTCTGGGCATGTCCAGCACTGGGAGAGGGGCTGTCCCCATGAACAGACCCGGGAGCAGCAGGAGAGCTGTGACCAGGGGTCTCTGTACCTGCATGAACCGTCTGGAGGCTTCAACGTCCTCCTGCTTGTGTGGGTTCCGTGGCTCTGCCCAGTCAGAGCTGATGGTGATGGAGATCAGCCCTCCCTGTCTGGCCCTGTAGGTCTCGTTGTAGAGGTGCCAGACCTCGGCGTGGGCCTTTATCAGGTTGTGTCCCACCACGTAGGGAGCTCGGCCCGGCCGGATGGAGATTCCTGCAGAGACAGGGACAGCACAGCCAGTGGAGCAGCACTTCCCAGCTTTCTCATGGTTGCCACCCAGCTTAACACAATCCCCAGGACACCCAGAACTGCCCATAAACGTTTCAACCCTGAGCTGAAATCGGTCCCTGGAGCTGAGGTCTGCTCCAGGCAGCACATCTAATCCAGGGGCTGCAGAGGAGGGCTGGCTTAGAGGAGTGGGAGAAGGAGGATGGGTCTTGGAGGTGACAGGCAGAGTGAAAGAAGGACCTGCCCCACAGCAATCCAAACCCCATCTATCCACACCACACCTCCTTCCTTGGCCTACCTTTGCCAGCCCCAAGCGTCTGCTGTGCCGCAGCACAAACCAGCTGTGCCCGCAGTGCTGCCAGGGCTCTGAGGTTGTGCCCAGCAGTCCTACCTGGAGCAGCTGTGCCAACACCATGGCCAAGATATGCAATGTTGTAGGGTTCATTGAGGGTTATCCAAAATTTCACTTTATCTCCCAGTCTCTGGAAAAGGAGCTCAGCATATTCCTTAAACCTCTGAATTATTGTATCATTCTCCCACCCACCGAGGTCCTGCAGGGCCTGTGGGAGGTCCCAGTGATACAGAGTTACCTGTGGGGAAAGACAGCAAGACAAAGGATTCAACCAGTCACTCTCACTTCTGGAAATAAGGACAGTAACCCAGACTCATTTATGAACACACAAACTGTGCTTTGATCTGTGGCCACCTGTTCCTAATGGTGATTGGAGTTTGTGGTGTTCACTCATGCACTCGAATAAAATACCTTTTTGCCACTGTTTCAGTGTTTTCTTTAGGATGTGGGGAAATGACTCAAACTCCAGGGGCTGCCTGAGGGTGAAGATGGAGCTTTTACCAAAAAGCACCTTGTGACAGCAAGAACTCCTCAGTGAAGAACTGCTGCACTTGCACTGGTGAAATACAATCCAACAGAGCACCAGTCTGGGCTGGTACAAGGTTATAGGACAGGTCAGATTCACTAACCAGTGCTGAAAGAGCTGACTGATGCAGTGCTGAGGTCACTGTCCATTGTATGTGACCCTGTGGAGATTCCTAGCTCCTGAGAAAAGAATAATGTTACACCTGTCTCCAAGAAAGGCAAGAAGGAAGATCTGGGGAACTACAGGTTGGTCAGTCTCACCTCAGTGTCTGGAAAGATCACTGTGTAGGTCCTTGTGGACTCTACTTCCAAGGAGATGAGGGACAAGAAGGTGATTGGAAACATCCAATAATAAGGTTACTATGATCTTTCTGGGTAAAAATATCACTATATTCCCAGTTTATTCCTTCATGCAAACCCCCATGTTTCTTTGCAGAATGCAGTGAAAAACAGTGAAAACCAATTTCTCTGTGAAGAAGGGCGTGGATGGGAATACACACATTGCTCTGAGCACCAGACTTGGGTTCTGCTGTTTCTAAGTTACCTCAAAGTCACCAGTTTTAGTTACCTGAGGCTTAATGTTGGCTGCCAGCAGAGCATCGATGAGCCTTTCATAGTAGTTCAGTCCCACTTCATTGATGTACCTGGTGGTCCCATCTGGGAGAACACGGGGCCAGGAGATGGAAAACCGATAGTGAGACACCTTGAGGCTTTTCAGCATTTCCACATCCTCCTCAATCTTGTGGTAGCTGTCACAAGCTACATCTCCGGTGTCATCGTTGCTGATTCTCAGGGGAGTGTGAGCATACTTGTCCCAAATGCTCAGTCCTTTCCCATCTGCTCTCCATCCTCCCTCAATCTGCAATTAATTGAAGATGGGGGGGAAATTGTTAGTAAACCCTAAATTCAGGTCTTGGCCTAGCAAAGAATTCAGCCTGTTAGTGTTCGTGGTTCCACACAATATTTTGGCTTATTAGCTTAAGACTAGAAATAGCAACATTTTTGCTGTACCTTGGGCCTCAAGGCAAGACACATCAGCAAAGTACAATGTCCCAGAGCAGGCAGTGTTTCAGTTCACTAATGCTCCATGTTGGCTGGATCTTATGAAGCCCATGCTGTTGTCCTATTTCCTGTGGTATAACCACACCCTTAAATACTTCCAAGTTCCTCCCTTTTAGAGCAGTTGCTACACTAACCCTTAATTACAGTAAACCCCAATGGTTAATTACAGTAAAACCCAATGTTTAATTACAGTAAAACCCAATGTTGCAAAAGCTGTAGGTGTCTCATCCAAACTGAATTAACTGTCCACAGACACTCCAAGAGTCCCTCTCTGTTTCCTGACCTGGTACGCTGCAGTTGCTACACTCCACGAGAAGTTCTTTGGGAACTCTCCATACAAAAACTCATCCTCTTTGGGCAGTGGGATCCCGTTACTGCGGATGATTTCAGCGTAGTACACAGCCGAGCGCTTTGGGGTCCTGGGCCTGTTGGGGTTGTTGAAATCAACCTGGAGCAATCCAAACCTTGGGTCATAACCATCCGACCACTCAAAGTTATCCATGAAAGACCAAGCATTGTATCCCTTCAGATTAACACCGTCTAACCTGGAAGCTGAAAGACCAGAAACAAAAGGAAGGGCATCAGTGGCATAATCACACATTAAATGAACCCTGAGGAACTCACTTGCTTTTAGCTTCATAAAGGTCATTAAGACACTCCTCACAGTTGGAGGACACAAAGCACAAACAGCCATGCAGAGGAGATCACAAAAAGAAACAGCATGTTTATATTGTGCTCAGGATATTTGAAGACTGATATTAATCACTTTTAAAAACGGCTCTTCAGAGGAATAAAGGAACCAGAAATCTGGAGAGGAGACACACAACCCCAACAGAACAAAAGCAAACGCTGGTACCTTTTAAAGCTTCGTCAATGTATGTTTTGTAGTAAAACATCCTGGCATTGTCATCCACATCCGATGTGGTGTTTATCGCCACCCCGTTCTCAATGACGTATATTGGGGGATTTCCATACTCCTCTTTGATCCAGTTCAGGAGCCTCCTGAGCCCCCAGGCCACGGGCCGATGGCCTTCGAGACCTGAGTAAGGCCAGGAGCTGTCAGCGCTGACTGAAACTTCCTGGTCATACTCATAGGAGAAGGGATTCAGGCGGGTTGTGGAGTGGGTGATGATTTTGGAGGTGTAGGTGTTGAAGCAGAACACGTCCGCCGTGCCCCGGATGTACTCGCGCTCCTCCGCCGTGAACGCCGGCAGGCGGGACGAGGGCAGCCCCTGGAGCTCACTCCTGTTCCCAACCTTCCACTTCATCGCCTCGGGGTAGTCCCCGTTTTTGAAAACGGGGTGTGCAAACCAGCCCACCATGAACTGCAGGTACCTGTCTGCGGCCTCCACGTCCCTGGGGTCGCCGGGGGACTTGGGCTCGGCCCAGTGGATGTAGAGGCACAGGGCGATGACCCCTCCCTGGCTGGCCCTGTACTTGTCGTCGTAGGTGTGGTAGACCCTGGCGTGGGCCTTCAGCAGCATGTGGGCAACCCTGTAGGGAGCACTGCCAGGGTCTTGGACATTGGGAGGGAACGTCCCCTGGCCATAGCCCAGCCAGGCAATGACGTAGGGCTCATTGAACGTGATCCAGAATTTCACCCTGTCCCCGAAGGTCTGGAAACAGAAGTCTGCGAAGCTGTCAAACAGGTCAATCAGGGTGTTGTTTTCCCAGCCACCGATGTCCTGGAGAGCTTGGGGCAGGTCCCAGTGGTAGAGGGTGACAATTGGAGTGATGTTGTTTGCGACCAGTCCGTCAATGAGACGGTTATAGTAGTCAACTCCATGGCTGTTGACTGAGTTGTTCCTTCCAGTGGGGAAAATTCGAGGCCAGGACAGGGAGAAACGATAGTTCTTTACCCCCAAGGCTCTCAGCAGGTAAATATCTTCCTCCACCTTGTGGTAGCTATCACAAGCAATATCTCCAGTGTCATTATTCTTTACATTCCCTGGGACATGGGTGAAGGTATCCCAAATGCTGGGCCCCTTGCCGTCAGCATCCCAGCCTCCCTCGATCTGGTAGGCAGAAGAAGACACACCCCAGGTAAAGCCCTCTGGGAATGTCCCATGAAAGTACATGTCTCTTTCAAAGGCAGTCTGAGATGAAAACTTTTCCCAGACAACCTTTGCCTTGGAGGGAACTTCTGATGCTGGTAAATTTGGCAACTTTGGTGGCACAGGTCGGTCAAACACCAGTGGCGCAGAAGATCTGCCCAAGGCTTCGGATGGAAAACCATTCTTTTCAATAACACTGGAATAGAAATAAGCAGATGCCTTGGGAGTCCTTGCTCTATTGCTGTCTTCAAAGTCCACATGATGCAGCCCAAGCTTCAGGCTGTACCCCAGTCGGCCTTCAAAGCCATCAACCAGGGACCAAGCGATGTACGACCGAACATCAACGGCGTCGTGTTTCACCGCTGCCACAGAGACAACACCACACACTGTTACACACTTGAACATTCTCTGAACACAGCTCAGCACAACAAGCACCACAACTGAGGGTGTTGCGACAAGCCAAACACCTACAAATGGGTTTTTAGGCTAAAAAAACCTCCCAAACAATTATGAGTATCAGGCAAGGAAAGCAGTCAGCACTCTAGCAGGAGCTGGTCAAATGCTTAGTGATAAAAACGCGTGAGGAAAGAAGTATTAGTCAAGAGATATTTGAGTACAGGACACTTGTGCCACTGGTATCCCTTTCCCTGTGTTCTTGCTTTCAAGTAGATTTCATCAGTTAAGGTAATGGTGCATTTTAGATTTAACACCATAGTTGAACTGAAACATTGCATGTATTCAGTGCTTGCCTTTCTTCCCTGAGCTCAGGAGAGTTTCTTAAGGCAGAACAGTGTATTCAATGCCAGTAGGGGCAAGTCCAGCATCCTCCCTCACACTGCCTACAAAAAAGCACTTACATCTGTCTCTCTCTCTCCAGAAAAGTTCGCTCCCCATGTGCAGTCCATCTCCTTTACCGCTGCTGAGGCACAACAGCAATGCTAAGTTGTGTTTTCTGCAGCTCTTTTAGCACTCTTAGCAGTATGTTGAGAACTAGGTCAAGAAGATCAAATGCTGTACACTGATCACCAACATACTTAACACAGCATATTTAATAATGTTTTCCTGGCAGTATTGTTTTGAATATCTCAAGAGAATCAGTTAAATCTCTGTTTGAAACTTCAAATCTCTGTTCCTGCCCAGAACTTGAGTCACTAATATTATTTTTATATCAACAGATACATAGCTTGCAAAGACATAAGCACAACTGGAACCTTCCAAAAATGATTAAGATATAAATATCTCTCTAAAACTTCTAACCTGAAATGGTGCAGGATGCTGCCAGTTAGATCTGATGAATTAGTACAGGCAGTTCAGGCCTGATCTGTGAGATCTCTACAGGCAAGATCCTGCAGGCAAATCATCTTCGGGGGAGCTGGAGTATATGAACTGATCTTAGGGTCCAGACTACATCAATCCATATCTATGAAAACCTATTCCCATATCTAAAGAGGATGGAGAGCTCCACACCTGGACACCAGACAGGCTGGAGCAGATGAGGTCACACTCACTACACAAGAGGCAGCTGACCATCACTCTGCTCTGATGTTTTGGAGTCAACCACCACGGAAGGGCTAAAATAGCCAGTTATCATGACTAAAAAAAATACAATACTTTGATTTCTCCATACCTTTTAGGGCCTCGTTGATGTACCGTCGGAAATAATCCACTCTCAGGGTGTCATTAATGAGATCCCCCGTGTCTCCTGTGGGCACACCGTTCCCTGCTATGTATATTGGGATCTTTGTCCCTGTGTATTCCTGGGATACAAACTTCAGCAGCCTTCTCAACCCCCAAGGGACCACATGGACCCAGGAAGAGGCAGTCTCTGGCCAGGAAGGATCCACGTGCAAGGAGAAGTTCCCAATGCTCTCGTATCCTGGAGCGCAGGTCCCGTCAGCCCCGGCACTGACCAGGCGGGAAGTGTAGTGGGAAAGGCCAAAAAAATCTGCAGTCCCTTTCACCCAGGACTTCTCCTCCTCTGTAAACACAGGCAGCTGTGCCACTGCTGTGGAGCAGTGCTGGTTCACTGCCTGGATCTGAGCCTTCAGGATCTCTGGGTAATCGCCATTGACAAATATGGGGTGGGCGAACCAGCCCAGCATGAACTGCAGGTACCTCTCAGATGCCCTCACGTCCTCGGAGCTGGCTGGAGTCTTGGGTTCAGCCCAGTCCGAGTTCAGCACCAGCCCCACCTTTCCCAGCTGCTGAGAGCGGTATTTGTCATTGTACAGGTGCCAGACCTTGGCATGAGCCTTGAGAATTGTGTGAGCCACCTGGGAGCAGAAAGCAGAGCAGCACATGTCACACTGCACCACACAAAAGCTCTCGAGCCTTCAGTTATTGCCACGTGAAAATGGCCTCTACATCCAAAAGAAAAAGCCTTGACAAAATGCATAACTGGAGAATCTGACTATCCTTCAACACCAGCTTTCAGAATGGAAAAATAAAATAAAATAAGAACATCTAGCCCCTGTTAACAAACCCATTTTTTGCAGGTACCATAAATCCAAGAAGCAAATAGTTGTCTCAGAGGCCACATTAGGCTTGAACATAGTTAAAGTATGGAACATTAGAGGAAAACAACCCAACAAAAGCAGCTGCAGGATCCTAGTTATTCCTGTGTCCCTACCTTGTAAGATGCCACTCCTGGGTCAGTGATTCCTGGGGGATGCTCCCCGGTGCCGTAGCCAGCGTAGCTGATAACCCAGGGCTCATGGAATGTGATCCAGAGCTTGACTCGATCCCCAAAAGTGGAAAAGCAGAAGTCTGCATAGCTCACAAAAGCATCTATGACACTGTCATTCTGCCAGCCCCCAAGGGCCTGCAGGGCCTGGGGGAGGTCCCAGTGGAACAGAGTCACCATGGGCTCGATGTGAGAGTCCAACAGCTGGTTAATTAACTGGTTGTAATAATCAACACCTTTGGAGTTGATGGTCTCATTGGTGCCAGCAGGGAAAATCCTAGGCCAGGACACAGAAAACTTGTACAGCTGGGGGTGAAGACCCCTGAGCAGGAAAATGTCATAGCTGGTTTTGTAGTAGCTGTCACATGCCACGTCTGCTGTTTGGTTCAGGTGGACGTGGCCTGCATGCCCAAACTGATCCCAGATGCTCTCCCCTTTCCCATCCTCTGCCCAAGCTCCTTCAATGCTAAAGGCACCTGTGGATGTGCCCCAGAGGAAACCATCTGGGAAAATGTCTTGCAGAAAAGAATCCCTCTCCAGTTCAGACTGTCCAGCAAACATTTCCCAAACTGTTTGGTAGGAGGAGCGAGGGGCAGCAACAGCAGCTGGGTTCTCCTGTAGAATATTTGTTTGGCTGGAAATGGAATAAAAAGAAGTTAAAACCTCCAAGGTGAATGCCACTGCCATAGAACTTGCAAACATGGAGGCTAAACTAATTTTTCTGCTTCCCATTCAGGTCACATAAGCCACTTTAGGGTACAGTTCCTGTACCCTGATCAACCCAAGCTGCTGCCACCCAGGTGGAGGGCAGTGAGGTAACTGCTGAGCAGCTCACGTGCCAGATATCTAATCTGCAGGCAGATTCTCATAATTCATTACCGCCAGGTCAGAGATACAAACAAAATCGTTGCAGTGTGTAGAAATTACACATGCTACAACTGCTCTCATTGAGTTTCCATGGGATAAGCTAAAACTAATCAATCCTGCTTCTGTAATCCTCAGCACCTCCCTGCACACGGACATCTCTCACATTTCCATAGGTCCAGTTGGCTTCTCCCCTAGGAAAGCCTCTATTGGATTTGTTTATTTATAACTATTTTGCAGAAGAGCAAAAGGCTTGGGAAACGTACTTGTCACTATTGGCTTGAAGGTGCAATTTGGGTAACTAAGGATGAGAGAGTGGAAGAGGATTACATTATGGGATTAGTAGCAGGATAGAGGATTGCCTGTAATCACAAGAGACTGGGCTCAGCAGAAGGGCCTCCCTTTCCAGCCCTTTCAGCCACTGACAACAGCCTTTACCACTACAGCTGTCTTGTCTCTGCCTGCTCACGCGTTTCTAGAAGACACCGTTTTATTATCTGATTTAAAGATCAAAAACTGTACCTTGAAACATGAGACAAGTAGTCCAAGAACTCACTAATGTCATATCCAATCGTCCGTGTTCCTTCTTTATTAAGAGCTGAAAACAAGCAAACGGTGAGTGAAGGACTCGGTCCCACCTCAGGAGCCATGGAGTGCACGGCACCTCCTGTACAGACAGTTACTCCTGGAGGAACACGGTGCTCCTCATAACTAAGAGCTGTTTTTCTCAGAGCAGATGTATTGGGTTCTTTATTAGGTATTTACAAGCTCATGTTAAAAAATTATCATAGAATCATTGAACCATTTAGGGTGGAAGAGCTCTCTAAGATTATCAAGTCCAGCTGTTAACCCAGCACTGCCAAACAACACCAGTGTTGTAGTGTCCCCAAGTGCCACATCTGCACGTCTTTCAAATCCCTCCAGGGATGGTGACTCCACCACTGCCCTGGGCAGCTGTGCCAGGGCTTGACAACCCTTTTGGTGAAGAAATTTTTCCTTATATCCAACCTAAACCTCTCACGTCACAACTTGTGGCTGAAGAAAATTACAAAAAGCTTTGGGGGGAATTTCCTGCTTCCTCTCCCTTTACACTCACCATCCATCCTTAATTTTCCAAGAAGGCTACGAAAGACCATAAAGTTATTTCATCTAATAGCAGCAGCCTAAATTGGACAATTTTGAATTTCCTCTATAATTTATCATGCAGATCTTAGCTAAAAAACTCTCCTCCTTCTTGAAATGCCACTTACCTGTGACAATGGCAGCTACTGGTATGAAAGGATTCTCTTCCATGGGAGCACAATCAAGGAACTTCAGACTAAAAACCAAGATCTCTATGTCCTTCCAGACACTCTGCAAAACCAGAAGTCAGGGACTAGCATGAAAAGAAGCATCAGCCAGCTCCTAAAAACATGTTATTGCAGTTTTTGCATTCTACATGGGCAGCTCCTTATTTTGCTGCCCAGATACTGGATGACTCTTGTTTTATGGAATTTAAGAATGCAGGTTTTCAAGCCTGGACAGAAGAATTCTGCCATTCTGGTCATAAATGCATCAATAAGACCAAGATGATCCTTTCCAGCACTTTCCAACACATGTTTTTAAGACAGAATAACAACAGAGAAGCAAGTGAGCACCATGCAGCTGCTTCCCAGTGTAGCTGCTGTCTGAGCTCTCCCAGAAAATCAGGACCGTTCAGACATGTATCAAGGAACATGAAATTCCACTTCTATTTATGGTTTGTTGTCTGCTGCTCTCATTTTAACCCTGTGCATAATGTTACCTGGAATTCATCTAATTTCTTGTAGAAATCTGTTTCATTTCCACACTGGTACTGAAGGTTGAGAGACAGAAAGTCTACTGAATCCTGGAATAAAGAAAAGGAAAAGAATCATCCCAGAGTAAAATGTTTTTTTGTGGGTTTGTTTTTTTTTTTTTTGCAGGTATTACATTAAAAATACATAAAATTCTGAAAAGTTTGCTAAAGACATATTGCTGGAGTAAGAAGCCATACAGCTGCATGGCTGCTGTACAATATAATGAGCTCATATGTACAATATAATTGCTGGACAATATAATGAGCTCAAACTGGATACTGTCTGGGAAGATGTCTTCCTCAAAACAAAGTAAAATTTAAACAGCTAAATTAAATTCTAGGATTACTTTATGAATATAATATTAATGATTTACAGTGACTTTCTTAATTAGTAAGACTGTCTGTGATTAATCAGAGAAACCTTTGCAACTGTGTAGGTCAGGCCTTATCAATAACCCCTTGGGGAAAGTCCACTTCAGAAATCTCAAGGGAACAAGGGAACAAATTGCATTCCCTTATTACACCAGCTGATGAATTTGGAAGAAAACTGATAAGCTTTCAGTTTATTTTGCAGTCTAAGGTTCTCTTCTAGTTTAGCCAGCTTGTGTGATGCAATTTCTGTTCTCTCCCTACAAACCACACCTTGCTCAAATCCTTGCAATGTCATACCCACAACACTGTTCACCCCAGTACTGATTTTTGCAGGATTGTGGATACAGCAAAAACCCTGCACTGTCATT